>NC_050577.1:28267795-28567795 GCF_011100635.1 Trichosurus vulpecula
CAATAGTATTCCATTACCTTCATATACCACAGCTTGTTCAGCCATTCCCCAATTGATGGGCATCCCTTTGATTTCCAATTCCTGGCTACCACAAAAAGAGCCGCTATAAATATGAGTCCTTTTCCCGCTTGTGTGATTTCTTTGGGATACAACCCTAGAAGTGGTATTGCTGGGTCAAAGGGTATGAACATTTTTATAGCCCTTTGGGCATAGTTCCAAATTACTCTCCAAAATGGCTGGATCATCTCACAACTCTACCAGCAATGTAACAATGTTCCAATTTCCCCACATCCTTTCCAGCATTTATCATTTTCCTGTTTTGTTATTTTAGCCAATCTGACAGGAGAGATATGGTATCTAAGAGTTGTTTGATTTGCATTTCTCTAATCAGTAGTGATCCAGAGCATTTTTTCATATGCCTAGAGATAGCTTTAATTTCTTCCTCTGAAAATTGCCTGTTCATATCCTTTGACCATTTCTCAATTGGGGAATGGCTTGTATTCCTATATATTTGGCTCAGTTCCCTGTATATTTTAGATATGAGGCCTTTATCAGAGATACAAATTGGAAAGATTTTCTCCAAATTTTATGCTTCCCTCCTAATTTTTGTTGCATTGGCTTTTTTTGTACAAAAACTTTTCAATTTGACATAATCAAAATTATCCATTTTGCATTTTGTAATGCTCTCTATCTCTTGTTGGGTCATGAATTCTTTACTTTTTCATAAATCTGATGAATTTTGTTATTATTTTGTCCAGCTTAGTAAAATAATTTTTTTGGTAGTTTGATTGGTATGGCACTGAATAGATAGATTAATTTAGGTAAAATTGTCATTTTTATTATATTAGCTCGGCCTAACCATGAGCAACTGATATTTTTCCATTTATTTAGATCCGATTTTATTTGCGTGAAAAGTGTGTCATAGTTATGTTCATATAGGCCCTGGGTTTGTCTTGGCAAATAAACTCTCAAATATTTTGTAGTGTCTACGGTAACTTTGAATGGAATTTCTCTTTCTATCTCTTGCTGTTGGGCTTTGTCAGTAATTTATAGGAATTCTGAGGATTTATGTGGGTATATTTTATATACTGCAACTTTGCTAAAGTTGTATATTATTTCAAGTAGTTTTTTACTTGATTCTCTAGGATTCTCTAAATAAATCATCATATCACCTGCAAAAAGTGATAATTTAGTTTCTTCTTTTCCTATTCTAATTCCTTCAATTTCTTTTTCTTCTCTTATTGCTACAGCTAATGTTTCTAGTACCAAATTGAATAATAGGGGTGATAACGGACATCCTTGTTTCATCCCTGATCTTATTGGGAATGCATCTAGCTTATTGCCATTACAAATAATGCTTGTTGATGGTTTTAGGTAGATGCTATTTATAATTTTAAGGAAGGTTACACTTATTCCTATGCTTTCTAGTGTTTTTAATAGGAATGGGTGTTGTACTTTGTCAAAGGCTTTTTCTGTCTCTATTGAGATGATCATATGGTTTCTGCTAGTTTTGTTGTTGATATGGTCAATTATGCTAATAGTTTTCCTAATATTGAACCAGCCTTGCATTCCTGGAATAAATCCTACCTGGTCATAGTGTATTATTCTCGTGATGATTTCCTGCAATCTTCTTGCTAATATTTTATTTAAAATTTGTGCATCAATATTCATTAGAGAAATTGGTCTATAATTTTCTTTCTCTGTTTTGACTCTACCTGGTTTGGGTATTAGTACCATTTTTGTGTCATAAAAAAGAATTTGGTAGGACTCCTTCTTCACCTATTTTCCCAAATAGTCAACAAAGTATTGGAATTAGTTGTTCTTTAAATGTTTGATAGAATTCACATGTAAAACCATCTGGCCCTGGAGATATTTTCCTAGGGAGCTCGTTGATGGCATGCTCAATTTCTTTTTCTGATATGCGGTCATTAAGAAATTTCACTTCCTTCTCTGTTAGCCTGGGCAGTTTATGTTTTTGTAGATATTCATCCATATCTCTAAGGTTGTCAAATTTATGGGCATACAGTTGGGCAAAATAATTCCTAATTATTGTTTTGATTTCCTTTTCATGAGAGGTGACCTCACCCTTTTCATTTTTGATACTGGTAATTTGATTTTCTTCTTTCTTTTTTTTTAATCAAATTGGCCAAAGGTTTATCAATTTTATTGGTTTATTCATAAAACCAGCTCTTTGTTTCATTTATTAATTCAATAGTTTTCTTGGTTTCAATTTTATTAATCTCTCCTTTGATTTTCAGTATTTCTACTTTGGTATTTAATTGGGGGTTTTCAATTTGCTTTTTTTCTAGCTTTTTCATCTGTATGCCCAGATCATTGATCTCCTTTTTCCCTATTTTATTCATGTAGGCATTTAGGGATATAAAACTTCCCCTAAGAACTGCTTTTGCTGCATCCCATAAGTTTTGGTATGTTGTTTCATTATTGTCATTCTCTTGAATGAAGTTATTAATTGTTTCTCTGATTTTTTGTTTGGCCCACTCATTCTTTAGAATTAAATTGTTCAGTTTCCAATTAATGTTTAGCTTATTCTTCCATGGTTCTTTATTAAAAATGATTCTTATTGCATCATGATCTGAAAAGGATGTTTCAACTACTTCTGCTTTTCTGCACTGGATTGTGAGGTTTTTATGCCCTAGTACCTGGTCAATTTTTGAGTATGTGCCATGTACTGCGGAGAACAAAGTATATTCCTTTTTATCCCCATTCAGCTTTCTCCAGAGGTCTGTTATCTCTGCCTTTTCTAAAATTCTGTTTGCCTCCTTAACTTTTTTCTTATTTATTTTGAGGTTACATTTATCAAGTTCAGAAAGGGGGAGGTTGAGGTCTCCCAATATTATAGTTTTGCTGTCTATTTCTTCCTGTAACTCCTTTAACCTCTCCTCTAAGAATTTGTATGCCTTACCACTTGGTGCATATATGTTAAGCAATGATATTGCTTCATTGTTTATGGTGCATTTTAGCAGGATATTATGTCCTTCCTTATCTCTTTTAATTAAATCTATCTTTACTTTTGCTTTGTCTGAGGTTAGGATTGCTACACCTGCTTTTTTTACTTTAGCTGAGGCAGGATATATTTTACTCTAGCCTTTTACCTTTACCCTATGTGTATCCCCATGTTTCAAAGGTGTTTCTTGTAAACAGCATATTGTAAGATTATGGTTTTTAATCCATTCTGTTATCTGCTTCTGTTTTATGAGAATGTTCATCCCCTGCCCCTTTCAGAGTTATGATTTCTATCTGTGTCTTTTTCTCCATCCTAATTCCCCCTGTTTATGCTTTTATTTCTCCCTTTCCCCTTCTCCTCAACAAAGTTTTGCTTTTGACCGCCACCTTCCTCAGTTTACCCTGCCTCTTTATTCCCCTCCCTTATCTTACCGTTTCCCACTTGCTACTTCTCCCCTCCCTTCTGACCACACCCTCCCTTTCCCCCCCCCCCCTTACCCTCCTACTTCCCGTAGGACAAGTTAGATTTCTAAACTTATCAGGGTATGTTATTCCCTTCTTGAACTAGATCAGATGACAGTAAAGCTCAAATACTGCTCTTCTCCCTCCCTTCTTTCCCTCTACTATAATATGTCTTTGTGCCACTTCATTAGGTGTAATTTACCCTTTTCTACTACCTCCTTACTGCTCCTCTCATAGCCCTCCCTTTATATCTCTTACTTATATTTTATATCTTTACCTCAGTTAATTTATACAGGCATTCACAACCTATGTATATCCCTTTCAATTGTCATAATAGCTGTACCATTCTCAAGACTGACTTATATATGTATATATGTATGTATATAAAACATACATAAGATGATATAATCCCACATAAAGATGTAAACAACCTGCCTTTATTGGTTAATAAGGTTTGTGGGGTTTTTCCCCCTGGTTACCTTTTTATGTCTCTCTTGAGTTTTGTATTTGGAGATCAAATTTTCCATTGAGTTCTGGCCTTTTCCTCAGGAAGGTCTGGAATTCCCTTATTTCATTGAATGTCCATCGCCTTGCCTGAAATATTATGCTTAATTTTGCTGGGTAGTTGATCCTTGGTTGTAGTCCCAGCTCCTTTGCCCTTCGGAATATCATATTCCAATTTCTCTTGTCTTTTAAGGTGGAAGCTGAGAGATCCTTCGAGATCCTGATTGTAGTTCCATGATATCTGAATAGCTTCTTTTTGGGTGCTTGCTATATTTCCTCCTTCAGTTTATAGCTCTGAAATTTGGCTATAATATTTCATGATGTTTTCAGTTTGGGATCTCTTTCAGGTGGGTGATCGGTGAATCTTTTCAATGACTATTTTGCCCTCTGGTTCTAGGCCCTCTGGGCAGTTGTCTTTGATAATTTCTGCGAAGATACTCTCAAGGATCCTTTTTTCATCGTGGATTTCCGGTAGACCAATAACTCTTAAATTGTCTCTCCTGGATCTATTTTCCAGGTCAGTTGTTTTCCCAATCATGTATTTCACATTTTTTTTCTATTTTTTCATTCTTAACATTGTGCTTTCCTTCTTCCTGGTGCCTCATAGATTCATTAGCTTCCACTTGCTCAACTCTAATTTTTAATGAGTTAGTGTTTTCATTTTTCTTTTGAGTCTCCTTTTCCAATTGGTTGATTTTACCTCTCAGGGTGTCATTTTCTCTCTTTAGATTCTGTATCTCCATAGCCATTTCACCAATCTTATTCTTTAGGGACTTGATTTCGTCTTCTTTTAGCTCCCTAATTTGGTTTTTAAAATCCTCCTTTAGCTCTTCCAGCAATGCTTTTTTGGGCTGGATAGTAGTTCATATTACCTTTTGAGGTATCAGACACGTCTATAGTGTCATTGCTTCCCTCTTCCATATTGATATGTTGATCCTGCCTGTCTCCTTAAAAGGAATCTATTGTCCTCGTTTTTTTTTTTTTTATTCTTCTTCATGTTTGTTGTTTTGCCTTTTCTTGGTGTTACAACGAATTTCTACATTTGGGCCTCAGGGCTCTCTGTCTCAGCTTTCTTATTCTGGGGCTTGTGAGTCTAGAATTATAGTCTTCAGTTTCCTGAGGTGTGGGGAGGCGTCTGGCTCCCTGGCGTCTCACTCCAGCACTTGCTTTTCAGCAATGGTCTCAGCTGTTTGTTGTTTGAGCTGATCTCTGGCACTTCCCCTGGGTAAGCAAGATGACGTCTGGGCTCCTGGTGTTGACCCCTGCTGACTCTGCCCCTCTGGGACTAATGAGCTTCCACTATTTGTCCTGTGAGGCCTCACTACTTTCTCCTCTGTTTCAGCTTTCTTTTTTTCCCGGAGGAATTCTCTGGGTGAGGGTGTGGGGAGGGATTAGAGCTATTTACCTGGCCATTATGTCTACAGGAAGTTCAAGAACCCAAGTTTCTGGGCTGCAAGTATCAGGAATGGGTATTTTGCTGGCTGGTGTTGAGTTGCACTGCCTCTCCTCGCTTCCACAGGCTGCCGTCCTGTGTTGGGTGGCCTGGGGGGTCTCCGCCAGTTTCGGGTGCCCAGCTTTCTCCCAGCCTGTCTCCCACATGGATTTCCCGGTTAGCCACTTCCACTTTGGTCTGGAGCAGCTCCGCAGCCGAGCACTCTCTGAGCCTACAGATTCGTGCCTTTGGCCTTTCAGACTCTCCCTGCTCGGAAATTTTCCCCATGGAGACTCCTCTCAGTTTCTGACTCTCTCAAATCTGCTCAAATTCACTTTTTTATGGGAATCTGACAGACCTTGTGAGAGAGCTCTGGTAAGATGCTGCCTTCATGTGGCCATCTTGGCTCCGCCCCCCAGATTCACTTCTTAAGAGGTATGTGAAAGAATTTGTGAGAGAGCTCAGGTATATCCCTGCTTTCCCTGAGCCATCTTGGCTCTGCCCCCAAGGAATTACTTTCTTCAGTGAGCTTTTGTGCCTTCTTTTCCATTTGGCCAATTCTACTTTTTGAGGAGGTTTTTTTCTTCAGAGAATTTTCGTGTATCTTGTTCCATTTGGCCAATTCTGCTTTTCAAGGCATTCTTTTATTGGATTTTTGTGCCTCTTTTACCACTTGGCCTATTCTGCTGTTAAGGTGTTATTTTCTTCAGTATTTATTTTTTGTGCCTCCTTTACCCAGCTGTTGACTCTTTTTCATTATTTTCTTGCATCACTCTCATTTCTCTTTCCTCTACCTCTCTTACTTGATTTTCAAAATCCTTTCTGGGCTCTTCAATAGCCTGAGACAAATTCATATTTTTCTTTGTGGCTTTGGATGCAGGAATTTTGACTTCGTCGTCTTCTTCTGAGCGTGTGTTCTGATTTTCCTTGTCACCAATGTAACTTTCTATCATCAGATTTTTTTCCAATTGTTTGCTCATTTTCCAGCCTATTTCTTGACTTTAACTCTATGCTGAACTGGGGTTCAGCTTACCAAGTGGAGGGGACACTATCCCAAGCTTCAGATTTTTGTGCAGCTGTTTTCAGAGGTAATTCTGAGAACCTCTAAGTTTTTGGCTTTTCCAAGGTGGTATTCTCTAGGGAGAGGCATGTTTACTACAATCCTATACTGTGCACTGGTTTGTGAGAAAGCACAAGCGCTTTTTTCAGCCTTGGAACTGTTACTAGAATCCCTGCTCTCTTGCAGCCCCAAGTTCGTCTTCGGTAGTGCTCCTCCTTGCACTGGGGCTAAAACCCAGGACTACAAGCCTGATCCAAGTATAGGCAATGAATCAGAGTCTTACCCTGGTGTCAGTGAAGGGACCCTTGTGAATCTCCTTCTGACCCACAGTCTGATATCTTTGCCACCTGGGACTGAGATGTCTGGAAACCTTCACTTCTGCCATTGATTCAGTTGCCCCCAGGCCTACTCATGATTTAATGGGGCCCAGTCTGTGTTGGCATGACCTTCAATGGACTGTGCTCCTTTCTTACCTTGGTGCAACAGACCTTTCCTGCAAATCTTCTAAGTTGTCTTGGGCTGGAAAATTGTTTAACTCCATCTTTTTGTGGGTTTCATTGCTCTGGAATTTGCTTAGAGTCATTATTTAAAGGTGTTTGGAGGGGTTTGGAGTAGAGCTCAGGCCATTCCCTCCCTACACTCTGCCACATTGGCTCTGCCCAATTCTAGAATGTATTTTTAAAAACAATTCAGCACACAATTGAATTTTATTTTTTATAATATTTTCTGAAAATATTCCACATGCTGTTTGACAAGCTTTGCATGCTCCCTGGAGGTCCGCATATTCTACACTGGGAATCCCTGATACACACACACACACACACACACACACACACACACACAGACACACACATACACACGCATACACACAGTCACTACAGTGGCTATTTAAGGGCAGTAAACCCTTGAGTGTTTGTCTCATCTAGACACAGTGGGAATCTGGATAGAATCTGCCAGTCCAAATTTCACAAAGAAATATTCTCTCTCACTAACATTAATTTGATTTGAGGTCCTAATCTCACTCTTCATTTATCTCTGTGATTAGTCTTCAGCCTTGGAAGAAAGACATAGTATGAATACATCATTCCTCATTCAGTACTTCCTCTTCTCCTCTCATTTGGGTCCCTGCATAAATACAATGGGTGAGAGCTCCTAAATTGTGAGAGACAAAGCCAGCCCTGTATTATGTGGGCAGAATCTCTGGGTCTCTGGCAGAAGCTCATTAAAAATCACAGACTTGCCTTACTAAAATGCTGCTGCTTCTGCCAATGTGGATGAGGATGAAGATAATATTTGGGGATTATTAGCTACTTCCTGGTAAAAAGAAAGGATAGAGTAGGAAGAATACTATTCCAGGTTTACATTCTATTCACACTCAAAATTCCTTCTAAGGTGTATTGGAAATAAAAATTAGGTATTAATCCATGGAATATTTCAGAATGCTTGGACAAAACCTATGTCAATGAATCGAGGCTCTCCAGATGCCTTTGAGGCATCAAAGGATTTTACGTTTAGCTTCTGGAGTAACAGAGAGGTTGGATGACTTGTCCAAGGTCACATGGGAAGAAATTTGATCCATGCTTCAGGATTCCAGGTCCAATACTCTAACCATTGTTCCATGTTGCCTCTCCTGAGAGACTCAGTGGACAGGAACTTGGTTTCAGAGTCAGGAGGACCTAGGTTCAAATCCTTTCCTGGGTCACATTTGGGTGTGTAACCTTAGGAAATTCACTTAACATCTCAGTGTCTAGGAAAACTCTTAGAGACATTAAATCTCAGGGGAGTTGCCTATTACTCTTGGTAGAGAAACTTGGAAAATTCTTTGCCTTGAGTTGCTTGTATCATATATAGGTGCCTCCTTGCATTTTGAGATGCATTCAAAGAAGACTAGTAGCTCTACAAAGTGATAGTATTTTCTTCCTTCCTTCCTTCCTTCCTTCCTTCCTTCCTTCCTTCCTTCCTTCCTTCCTTCATTCCTTCCTCCCTCCCTCCCTCTCTCTTTCTTTCTTTCTTTCTTTGTTCCTTCCTTCTTTCTTTTCTTTCTTTCTTTCTTTCTTTCTTTCTTTCTTTCTTTCTTTCTTACTTTCTTTCTCTTTCTTTCTTTCTTTCTTTCTTTCTTTCTTTCTTTCTTTCTTTCTTTCTTTCTTTCTTTCTTCCTTCCTTCCTTCCTTCCTTCCTTCCTTTCTTTCTATTTTTTTTTACCTCGAAGGGATATTTATTTCACAGAAGACAATAAGTGAATCAATAGTGAGGTAGACAATACATTTGTCTTACCTTCATGAGGGACTTGGGTTCAACCCAAAATCTCTAATTTTTTGGTGATGTATCATTAATTTTACCAAACCTTAGTTTTTTCATCTGTCAAGTGGAGCCAAGACCTATCCATGCCATTGACCTCACAGAATTATGGTAAAGGTCCAAGAAGGTAAATATATTGCTAGTCTTGCTCTACATGTAAAAACATCAGAGGAACATCTACCATAAATGACTTGATTAATAAGTGTAATATAAAGAAGAAAATCACAAAATTTCATTATGGGAGAAATGCATATTACACTGTTCTATTAATTACTAATTATTATTTTGTGATCCACCCTTTTCTTATCATTTCTGTCAAAAATCAGACTTCTGAAAAGGTTAGTCAATCTCTGAAGGCCATGGCTGAATGATGAGATTAGCTCCTAGCGCTCAAGCAGGTAGGACTCCACCCAAACTGAAAGACCTAATTTCTGTTCAGAGTTGAGAAATAATCTAGTCTGAGCAAGGTTTGTCTGGGGGAACAAGCCCCTCTCCTTGATCCCTTTCATCAGAGAATAGGGCCACCCAAGTCATGAAGGAAAATCCTAGTTGGAGAGCTTCTGATGGAAATGGCTTCCTCTGCCCACATACCTTGAGGGTGGTAAGCCTCATGATCAAGCCACATTCTCAGCAGGAGTTGCTGAAGACTTTTAGCTCACCTCCTTGGTCAAAGTCCACAAATCAGGGTTGATTTTCACTAGTCAGGGAAGTTCTCTTTCAGAAGGGCTTTAAGGTATTTCATGGCCTTCCTTGATGCCTTTGATTACCAAGACAAATCACTGGCCATCGCTTCATTGACTGCTGGCTAGTTCAATTAATAAATTGATTACCAATTACCCAGAAACTCAGTGTCTTGGGTTTTCTATTTGACTCAAGCATCAAGTTGAGCTCTGGTGGGCCAGATACTTTCTTGGGTCTTACTCATCTGTTCTGTGATGCCAGCCTCCACAGAGCCTTTGTAGCAATCAATGAGGTAGTAGAAAGATGCCTGGGTTCAGACACTGGAGACGTGTGTCTCCAAATCCTGCCTTTACCCTTTTTGGCTGTGTCTTAGGTAGATTTATTTCATAGAAGACAAGAAGTTATTAAATGATAGCATAATGGACTTGACATTACGAGGATCCTGGGGTCAATCCTAAACCTCACACTTGCCAACAAAGCCCATTCCTCAAAATGCAAAGGAGTCAAAGCCGAGTTGAAAGTAGAAAAAATTTATTAGAAGAAGAATCAGACAATTGTGCCAAGGCACCACAATGCAAACTACAAGAGAACCCAGATCCCAGAGAGGTAGGGGAGATTTATGTTTGAAAACCACAAAGGGCAGTTTCAGTGAGGGGTTGGAAAAAGAATGGACAATCTTTTCCAGGAATAGGTGGGACTCATGAGAAGCAGGATGTTTTGCTGGAACAGTTGACCACAAGGCTGGTTTGGGCCACTTTTGGGTGAGGGGCACAGCTCAGCAAGTTCAGCCATGGAACCTCAGCAAAGATATCTGGGAGTCAGCAAAATTTTGACTCATTTCAGACTCCTCATTAGCTCCTTTCAGCAAATGGTCTTGTTGTGCATCAATTGCACCTGGCTGATAACTCATAGAAAACAGACATATTAATCTGAGGGCTACCTAACACATTCCTCCCTTTTGGCCAAGATGGCCAGAAGGCCTACCTCTGACTCAGGAGGCATGATCTGTTACTACCTTGTGTGGTTTCCTCTGGCACAGATCTACCAAGATGTGAGGTTTCCATTTCTTGCTGGGTCTTAAGGAGAACTCTCAAGGGGATATTGCATTCCCTCTCCTCCCTTTAAAATGTGGAAGGCAGAAAGAAAGAAGAAAAATAATTGCAGCCATGACATTATTAACAGGGTCCACAAAAACATATGAATGAAATAACAAAGTACAAGGCAAGCAATAAAATTCAGAAACAAAAAAAACCCAAACAAATTGCCTGTTTGTTGGTCAGATTTGCCATATAATCAGCCCAGGCACAGTCTTGGGAGAGCAGTCTCTTCAAGATGTTGTCTGCTTCAGGGCCCACTTGAGGTGGCCCTTGAGGCCCTAAGCAGGTTTGATGGTCCATTTGGGGACTGGAGACATCTTCAGATGATCTAGGAATCCACACCCTCAAATTTGGCAGCTGTGAGAGTATTCAGAAGGATCTTGTAGGTACCCTTAGGTTGAGGGGGGAGAATGAACAGGTACAATTCCTTGAATTCGGCAAAGAGGTGTCCTACTCTCCAAATACCTGTAACATGGAAACAATAACTGATCAGTATGGGGCCAGTTTTCAGATAAGAAATATGGGCTGCTTGAGATGTACAATGTGAGAAAACTCTTTGCATAAATCTTTGGATCTGAGTGAGTTTCTGGTCCACATCACATAGGTCCTTGGTTAAGGGTCTCTAAACAACACAGAGATTGTCCAGTTTCCCAGCCATGCAAGGCTAGGTTTAAACAATACAATAAAGTTTTCTCCCAATTCCCACAATTAAATAAAATTTTCTCACATATCAGATGTTTGACTAGATCCACAACAGAATAGATACTAAGCTAGTTCCAGGACTGAGTCACAAGATGGTATGGTTCACTCAGTTTCCACAATTAACCACTTGCTGTACTTATCACTTCAGTTGACTCAACATTCCTCTTTTTCCTTTATGGAGTAGTGGGCAACCCACTATCCTCCATGGATTACTTATGTATAAGCCAAATCTATAAGGTTTTTCATAAATTTACAAGCATAATGATATTGTCAGGTTACAGGCAAATTACTTAGAGGTCTCACAACAGACCAGTTTTGAGAAGGGAGATTTACACGTCCCCAACATAACCAAGAAAATGTAAATATAAACATCATGAAACAGATGATCAATATTAACTCAATATTAACTCACACCAAGTCTCCTTGTATCTTAGTATCCCATTCTCAATGTCCATTTAATCAGCACATTTTGAGTCCCAGATATCTCATATAGTCATCTGGTCCCTAGATAGCTGCTCTTGGACAATAGACTTCATTCTCAGGACAGTTCTGAAGGCAGCTCTTTTTCACTTATTCCCAATCTAGAGGTTCCTAGGTAATTCTTCTAGTAACATGGCAATACAATTTAGTACAATCACTTAAATTTGGTACTCCAATCTTGAAAGTTAAGAGAATTTCAGTTTATTTATTTTCAGTTTATTTATTTGCTGTTTCCTTCCTGTCAATTGGGCCAGAACCAGCCTCTAACTTGTGGGTAGCCAGAGACAAACAAACAGAGTAGGTTAGAGACAGGGGAGTCAAGGCACAAAGAGAAGTTTAATTAATTTTAGGGTGAGGAAAATTATGTTTGCAAATGGAGTTCCCCTCCCCTCCTAAGAAGGTGTGGGATTAATGTGATTAAAGATCTTCCTCAAACATTAATCCCCTTAATAAGGCTCAGGTGGAGCTAGTTGAGGGAAGCTCAATTTGGGGAGGCTTGTTTGTAGAAAGGCCCACACCCTTTGCTAATTAGGTCATGAGAGGTGTGAAACCCTCGGGTCCTAGAGGACACAGGCAATCAGATAACTAGGATTCCTGAGTGAATGTGTATGGAGGAAGGCACCAGCAGAGGGGAGGGTTACAGGATGGCTTAGTTCCCTGCTGTGATATTGTGTTGTAATTTCCTTGATGTTATAATGAAGTACACTTACTGGTTTTGGGATACAATTGCTGCTGCATTGAATTGGAGTTATTGGTTTTGGGATTTGATCCTCTGGTGTCTGAATAAATGTTCTACTTCTTCTGCCTTCTATACGGAGAGTCTCCTATATTCTTCCATACAGAACTATACAGACATATTCATGGTCACTATTGATATTGTGACACTTGCCTTACAGAAACAGAAGGAGGGTTTAAGATACTGGACTAAAGGCAGTTCTTGTATGCATCCTGGGCTGGACCATGACATAATCATTTTTAGGTCTTGAGTTACTGCTCCCACCAGCCCTGTAACAGCAGTATTGTCTCAATTCTTGGGGGTCGTGGCTACCCTGTGGGGCACATAACCAGAGTTCTGTGATGGGAACAGGAGTGCGGTGTCTATCAGTGACAAGGAACAGGGATTGTGAATATATGATATATGGCTCTGGAAAATAGGGGGAGCTAAATCCCTTAGTGAACATTAAGTGATGGTCTAAGCAATACACTTTGCCAGAGGGTGATATTATTCTAAATGCAAAGGATTATTGTTATGCCAAGCTCAGGATACAGCCTTCTTGCTGGGCCTTAGCTCTGAGAAATAGGCTATCTCCAAAGTACTTTGCCATTTCCCCCTTTTAGCCAAAGGTAGGGGTCTGAAAGAACCCATACTTTCATGGCCAATAAAGGAGAGGCAGGTATATGTCACCTGATATGCCCAGAGTGTTCATTCTTTGAGGGTAACTATTGCTGAAGTGTGTCCCAGGTAATCTATTGCTAACCATTGTTGGAGTGAGAGGGGAGCCAAGAATGTCAGAGTGAGAAAATGCCAACACAAACTTTAATCAGGGCTTTGGTGGTTGGGTACAAAACAAAAGGAGAAAGATAGAAAACACAAAAAAAACCAACAAACACAAAAAGGAAGACAGTAGACTAAGCCCTTGTTTGGAATCTTGGGACAGCTGTCTCATCTGGATGTTGACTGCTTCTGGGTCTGTCTACCTGGGAATAGGAACTTTCTTCAGATGTTCCAGTTTCCTAGCCATACAGGGCTAGGATTAGACAATGCAGTAAAGTTTTTTTTTTCACAGTTTCTATAACTGCATGATTACATTAAGTCATGTACAGTTTAAATTACTTAGAGGGCTCACAATGGACCAATTCTAAGAAAGTAGATTTACATGTCACCAAAGTGACCAAGAAAACGTAAACGTTACCATCTTTGTTCTCAGGACAATTCTAAAAGGGGCTTCCCTGGTTCCAAATCCAAAGGTTGCTAGATAATTCAGACAATATAATTTGCTGTTTTATCCTTACCAAAATTCTGTACCTGATATAAGAATCTTTTTGAAAATTTATGAAGTTCTAACTGAAAATGAATTCTTCTATCCTTTAAGATTATTAGAGAGATAATTTCGAAAATGGGAAAATAATTTAAGGTTCTGTACTATTATCAATGCATTTTGTGTAAAATCTAATTAATCCTCAAGTAATATAGCCTTAATCCAACTTTGAGAATTTATTATCAAAATATATTTCTAAATTTAAAACTAAAACTCAAAACCTGAATTTCCATGATATATAAACTTTGGGAACTAATCATTTACATATACATAATTGATATTAGAGAAAACAGTCTAATCCTGTTGCTTTTTTCCCCTAAAATCTGCTATTCCAATTAATTAAAAAAATTTATTACATTTTTGTCTTATTACTTTGTTTAATCATTCCCCCCTTTGGGGGATATCAACCATTTATTATAATTTGACCATAAATATAGGTTAAAATTGTAAGATGTTCATACTTGAATCCGGTTATAATAACTCAGTGATGTTCCAGTGTCAATCTATTATTTCAGTTACAGCAAATGGAGAAGTTTTGAACTCAGTGGATAATTTTACTTACCTTGGCAGTATACTTTCCAGGGATATACACATTGATAATGCAGTTCATACATACACACAGACACACAGACACACAGACACACACACACACACACACACACACACACACACACACACACATATTGCCAGAGCTAGCTCAATGTCTGGGAAGGTCCAAAGGAACCTGGGTCTCCCTGACTATGAGGCCAAATTCCTTTCTACTACATCTTTCAGGATATGTGTTGTGGTGATGGAATCTGGACCCCTAAAAGGAAAAGACCACGTCTTTGAAAGCAACACAGTTCCTAAATTTTCCCATATAACCCAGTCCTTTGGGTCTCACTAGAGCCATCTGGCCCATCCCAGCCCACCTAGATACTCAATAATCCTTTTAACAGCACTTTAACTGTGTCTTTCCCACCACTTAACTCCTTTCATTGTCTATACCTGGCCCACCCCAGGCTATTTACCACTCCTTAATCTCATCCAGATCTTCTCACTGTCTTTCACGTATATAAATACCAATCTCACCCCCGTCAAATTTCCAGATTTACTAGGAATCTTGCCCACTATACAGGTGTTACAATAAATCTCACTAGGTGCTGCTAGGTGGCTCAGTGAGTAGAGCATTGACCCTGGAGTCAGGAGGACCTGTGTTCAAATCTTGACACACTTGGCACACTTACTAGCTGTGTGACCTTGGGCAAGTCACTTAACCCCAATTGCCCTGCCTTCCCCCCTCAAAAAAAACCCAATAACAATAAACATCACTACTTTGACTGAAGGAAGGCTTGAGTGTGAATTCTTTCCAGGCAGGTCCCCCTATATCCTTACATTTTAGGGTTCCCATCACCCCAAACATCATCAATATAGACTAATGGTTCGAGTGCTGGGCCTGGAATTCTGAAGAAGGGATCAAATTTTTGCCTATGTGATGCTGGGCAAGTTACCGAACCTCTCTTATCCCTCAGAAGCTAAAGGAAAAATCCTTAGCCTAGATCAAAGGAATCTGGAGAGCCCTGATTCACAGACATAGGTTTTGTCCAAGTATTCTGAGATATTCCATGCATTTATAAGTTATTTCTTTTTCTAATAAATCTTAGAATGACTTAGAAGTGAAAAAACAATGTAAAACTGGGAAATAATGTCCTTCCTACTCTATTTTCTATTTTGTACACTGAGGGACTATTGATCCCTATGTATTATTTTTGTCTTCATCCTCATTGATAGAAGCAGCAGCAGTGTTGCCTTCATCAGGCAACTCCATATTTCTGAAGAGCTCCTGCCAGAGACCCAGACACTCTGCTCACAGAAAACAGGGGTTGGTTTGTCTCCCACCATTTAGAAGTTCTCACTCATTGCATTTGTGCTGGGACCCAAATGCAAGGAGAGGAGAAAGCAGTGTACCCAGGATGATGTCATATTCACACCATGTCTTTCTTTCAAAGCTAGAGATTCATCACAGAGTGAAGGGAAAAATGAGATTAGGATCTCAAACCAAATTAACGTTAGTGAAAGAGAGAATTATTTTTTGAAATTTGGAGGAGAAGATTCTACCCAGAAGAAACAAAAACTAAAGGGTTAACTGCCCTTAAATGCTCAGTCCCATGCCCATATAGACACTCCACCCCCACGCACATACTAATATATACACGTGTATACACACACACACCACACACACACACACACACACATACATATATACATGCATATATATATATATATATACATGCATATATATATATATATATATATATATATATATATATATATATATATATATATGCAGCCCATATAAACATCAATTCCCAATCCTGGATGTGCAGATGCTAGGAATTTTGGAAAGCTTGTCAAGAGCTTGGAGAATATTTGGCAACTGATTTAATTATCCCTTTGAAATTAATAAATAATTACTTCCTGAATTGCAAAGGGAGCAGTTAGGTGACACATTAGATAGAACAGCTATCACGGAGATAAGAAGACTCATGTCCTCAAATTCAAATTCAGCCTCAGACACTTAGTAGGCTGTATGACCCTGAGCAAGTCATTTTGCCCTGTTTACTTCAGTTTCCTCATCTGTAAAATAAGCTTGAGAAGGAAATGATAAACCATCTTTGACAAGAAAATGGGGTCACAGAGTCAGATATGAATGAAATAAACAACAAAAATATGCATATGCACAGTAAATACTAGAATTTATTTCATTTTATGAAATAAGAAATATAAAATAGCAAAAATTCAAGCAGTATAGCACTGGAAAAGATTGAAATCCAAGGGCCTCATAGAACATTCTAAGAACATGAAACAAGAGTATGGAAACCATAGCCATCATGTGAGGCTTTTTAACTGATGAAACAGGATTAATTTATTGTGCAAATTCATAAGCAGACAGGATCCAGTGAGGACAAGAGCATTCAAAACATTTGTGAAGGATCCTCCTCCTCCTCTTGCAGTGTGCAAGGCAAGTCTCCAGTTGGAGAAAAGGGAGTCTCTTCTTCATGGCAAAGTAGGTGATAATCATCCTCTTCCAGGGAAGGCTGGAAATTAAAGGTCTCCAGCCAGGGAGCCTAGTGGTGGGCTGAGAATTCCTCCCTGCAGAAATGCTCAAAGATAAGCATTGCAGCAAGCACAAAGAGGAGAGTCCATTGGACAGAGAGTCATGGGACCAGCCTTTGATCCTGGAAGTGGAGGGCCAGGAGAAAAGATGGGTGTGACGGGCACTGTGAATTGAATGAGGTAGAACCTATAAATGATCGACTGCTGGAGGACATTGTAAAAGGCAAGAGTGCCAGAAGAATACTCCAGGTACACCCCGACCCTGGGCACAGGGCTTCTCACTCGATGGTTCAATGATCCAGGATATGTTTTTAAATAGTAATCCTCTTCATTCTTGACACAACAAAGCAGGAACACAGAAACAGAGGAGTCCACATACCAACCCCACCTTCTCCTCAAATGCAGGGTATGGATCCCCAGTGTCCACTGAGGTAGTTGAGCCACATCTACCTCCCAGTAATGTCTGCCTGAACTGAAGGCCTGCTCAGCAAAGACATAATGGTGGACAGTGTCATCAGGGTGCTCGGTCTCCACCTGCCAGACGTCTGCAGCCTTCACACTCTTCAGATCCTCAGAAACAGTCACAAAGGGATTGTCTACTGTGGGATCCATTGTAATGTCCACTCTGAATTGTCTGAGCATCTCGATCATGCCAGGGATGGGGTATTCTCTCAGCTCTGGGACGTCAACATTGATCCTTTGGGGCAGCATTGACTCAGTCCTTACCAGCAACTGCTTGACATCCTGTAGCAGATCCAAATTGGGTTGGTGGTCAGCTTCCTGCAGAGCTAGCATGAGGTCCAGGAGGGCTTGCCTATGCTGGGATAGTCTGTCCTGGCTTGCCCTTTTGTCTTCCATTATCTTTTCAAGACATTGACGTTCTGCCTTCTTCAGGAAGTGGTGTAGCTTGTTATATTCTCCTTCGATCATCCAGTACCAGTCAACTGCAGGTCTCTTCCTCTGGTTAAGAAGCTCCTCAGCTTCCTCCAAATGCTTCCCCAAGTGGCTCTGAATGTGCTGCAGCTTCTTCCTGCACTTGTGAGCAGCCTCTTCTACAGGAGACACTTTGTGAGCCCCATGCCCTGGGCTTTGGGAACATCTCACACACAGTGGTGTCTGGTCATCTTCACAAAAGAGCTTCAGCACTTTCTGGTGCCTGCCACAGTGGCTCTGTCCTTCAGTACTCTGCAAATGCAGGAAGCAGAGCTCTTTGCCCGTGTCAGTCAGTTGTGCTAGGATGTTATTGACTGGGAATTCTTTGACTGGGTTCACTTGCCTGCATTCAGGGCAAAAGAAAGCTCTAGCTCCAAGTATCCAGCTCTGGGAGAGACATGCTCTGCAAAAGCTGTGCCCACACCAGATGGTGACTGGCTCAGAGAAGTAGCTCCTACACATGCTACAGGTGATTTCCTTCTGAAGCTCCTGCACCTTTTCCAAAACAGCAGCCATTCCCCTCTCTCCAGTAGCTTCTTTTCTGCAGGTGCTGAGATGAAAAGACTTCAGCGTCGGGTGAGGGCAGTGCTCCTGAGAGGCAGGATGGTCTCCTTTTATAGGAGGTAGCCCCTCCCCTTTAGGGCCTCACAGGGAAGGTGTGAACTCCTCTACCCTGGAAACCTGCATTTCAACCTGTTAACACTTGCTGGTTCTGGCAGCCCTGAGGTTCCAGAGTTCACACCTCTGGTAGATTCTTTTGGATGGGCAGGTTTCCCCAAGCTGAGAATCCTCCTATAGCCTATATCTGATTGGTAGGGGAGGGAGGCATGAAGGGATAGAGTTTGGGGAATTTTGAGGGAGTCAAGGAACTTTTTGACCAGGAGGAGAGACCTGTTGTTGACTGGCACTGGGTGATCGAAGGAGACTATAACAAGCTGAACCATTTCCTGATGGAGGAAGACTCCCACTGTCTTGGAAGGATCAAGGAAGAGGAAAGGGCAAGCCAGGACAGACTATCAAGCATAGGCAAGACCTCCTGGACCTCGTGCTAGTTCTGCAGGAAGCCGGCCACCAACCCAATGTGAATCTGCTACAGGATGTCAAGCGGTTGCTGGGAAGGAGTGAGTTAGTGCTGTCCCAAAGTGTCAATGTTCTCTTCCCAGAGCTGAGAGAATACCCCATCCCTGGCATGATGGAGATGCTCAGATGATTCAGAGTGAACATCGCAGTGGATCTTGCAGCATTCCATTCTGGTGTGACTGTATCGGAGCATCTGAGGATCTGAAGGCTGGAGAAGGCTGGCAGGTAGAGACTAAGGATACTGAAGACTGCTTTCCATGCTGTCCTTGCTGAGCAGGCCTTCATCTCAGGCAGACAGTACTGGGAAGTGGATGTGACTAAACTACCTCAGTGGACACTGGGGATCTATACCCTCTATTAGAGGAGGAGAAGAAAGAGGAACACGGAGCCCTGGGCCTCTGCATTCCTGCTTCAATGGATCAAGAAAGAAAAATGTTACTATTTACAAACCTATGCTGGATCATTGAACCACGGAGTGAAAGGCCCTGTGCCCATGGTCGGGGTGTATCTGGAATAAACCTCTGGCACCTCTTGCCTTTTACAATGTCCTCCAGCACTCGATCATTTATAGGTTCTACCCCATTCTCTTCACAGAGCCCATCACACCCATCTTTTCTCCTGGCCCTCCACTTCCAGGATCAAAGGCTGGTCCCATGACTCTCTGTCCAGTGGACTCTCATCTTTGTGCTTGCTGCTATGCTTATCTTTGAGCATTTCTCCAGGGAGGAATTCTCAGCCCACCACCAGGCTCCCTGGCTGGGGGCCTTTCATTTCCAGCCTTCCCTGGAAGAAGATGATTATCACCTACTTCATCATGAAGAAGAGACTCCCTACTCTCTAACCTGATACTTGCTTTCCACAGTGTAACTGAGGGGGATCATTTTCAAATGATTTATTTATTCTGTTATACTCTGCTCCTGTATTTATAAAATAAATTAATTTATTCTACATTAAAAAACATGCATGAGCACTGTGGTCCTGTAATCTTGTTTAATTTTTTCTTAAAATGTATCAAATTTCAGGGGGCAGATCCAAGATGGCCGCTTGAAGGCAGCATCTTACCAGAGCTCTCTCACGAGGTCTGTCAGATTCCCATAGAAAAGTGAATTTGTGCAGATTTGAGAGAGTTAGAAACCGAGAACAGTCTGCATGGGGCAAATTTCCTAGCAGGGAGAGTCTGAAAGGCCACAGGCACGAATCTGTAGGCTCGGAGAGGGCTCGGTGCAGAGCTGCTCCAGACCAAAGCAGAAGCGGCCAGCCAGGAAATCCACGTGGGAGACAGGCTGGGAGAAAGCTGGGCACCCCAAACCGGCGGAGACCCCCTGGCTACCCAACACAGGATGGCAGTCTGTGGAAGCGAGGAGAGGCAGTGCAACTCAACACCAGCCGGGAAAACACCCACTCCTGACGCTTGCAGCCAAGAAACTCAGCTTCTTGAACTTCTGGGAGACATAATGGCCAGATACACAGCTCTAATCCCTCCCCTCCCTCACCCAGAGAATTCCTCCGGGAAAAAAAGAAAGCTGAAACAGAGGAGAAAGTAGTGGGGACTCATGGGACAAATAGTAGAAGCTCATTATTCCCAGAGGGGTAGAGTCGGCAGGGGTCAACACCAGGAGCCCAAACGTAATCTTGCTCCCCCAGCGGAAGTGCCAGACATCAGCTCAAACAACAAACAGCTGAGACCATTGCTGAAAAGCAAGTGCTAGAGAGCACCAATAGGGAGTGAGATGCCAGGGAGCCAGACCCATCCCCCACACCTCAGGAAACTAAAGGCTCTAATTCTAGACTCACAATTCCCAGAATAAGAAAGCTGGGACAGAAAGCCCTGAGCTACATAGACAGGAACTTGTTGTAAAGCCAGGAAAAGGCAAAACAACAAACTTGAAGAAGAACACAAAAAAACCCAAGGACAATAGTTTTTTTTATGGAGACAGGCAGGATCAAAATACCAATATGGAAGAGGATGGTAATGACACTATAGATGTGTCTGATACCTCACAAGGTAATGTGAACTGGTCTCCAGCCTAAAAAGCATTGCTGGAAGAACTAAAGGAGGATTTTAAAAACCAAATTAGGGAGCTAAAAGAAAATATGGAAAAAAACCCACTGAGGAAATCAAGTCACTAAAGAATAAGATTGGTGAAATGGCTGTGGAGATTCAGAATGTAAAGAGAGAAAATGACACCCTGAGAGGTAAAATCAACCAATTGGAAAAGGAGACTCAAAAGAAAAATGAAAACACTAACTCGTTAAAAATTAGAGTTGAGCAAGTGGAAGCTAATGAATCTATGAGGCAACAAGAAGTAGGAAAGCAAAACGTTAAGAATGAAAAAATAGAAAAAAAAATGTGAAATACCTGATTGGGAAAACAACTGACATAGAAAATAGATCCAGGAGAGACAACGTAAGAGTTATTGGTCTACAGGAAATCCACGATGAAAAAAGGAGCCTTGACAGTATCTTCGAAGAAATTATCAAAGACAACTGCCCAGAGGGCCTAGAACCAGAGGGCAAAATAGTCATTCAAGGAATTCACCGATCACCCCCCTGAAAGAGATCCCAAACTAAAAACACCAAGAAATATTACAGCCAAATTTCAGAGCTATAAACTCAAGGAGAAAATACTGCAAGCAGCCAAAAAGAAGCAATTCAAAAATCGTGGAACTACAGTCAGGATCACGCAGGATCTCTCAGTTTCCACATTAAAAGATAGAAGAAATTGAAATATGATATTTCGAAGGGCAAAGTAGCTGGGATTACAACCAAGGATCAACTACCCAGCAAAATTAAGCATAATATTTCAGGCAAGGCGATGGACATTCAATGAAATAAGGGAATTCCAGACCTTCCTGAGGAAAAGGCGAGAACTCAATGGAAAATTTGATCTCCAAATACAAAACTCAAGAGAGACATAAAAAGGTAACCAGGGGGAAAAACCCCACAAACCATATTAACCAATAAGGGCAGGTTGTTTACATCTTTATGTGGGATTATATCATCTTATGTACGTTTTATATATATATACATATATATATATATATATAAATATATACACATATACATATATAAGTCATTCTTGTGAATGGTACAACTATTATGACAAATGAAAGGGATATACATAGGTTGTGAATGCCTGTATAAATTAACTGATGTAAAGATATAAAATATAAGTAAGAGATATAAAGGGAGGGCTATGAGAGGAGCGGTAAGGATTTAGTAGAAAAGGGTAAATTACACCTAATGAATTGGCACAAAAACATATTATAGTAGAGGGAAAGAAGGGAGGGAGAAGAGCAGTATTTGAGCTTTACTGTCATCTCATTTAGTTCAAGAAGGGAATAACATACCCTGATAAGTTTAGAAATCTAACTTTTCCTACGGGAAGTAGGAGGGGAAGGGGGGAAAAAGGGAGGGTGTGGTCAGAAGGGAGGGGAGAAGTAGCAAGTGGGAAACGGTAAGATAAGGGAGGGGAATAAAGAGGGAGGGTAAACTGAGGAAGGTGGCGGTCAAAAGCAAAACTTTGTTGAGGAGAAGGGGAAAGGGAGAAATAAAAGCATAAACAGGGGGAATTAGGATGGAGAAAAAGACACAGATAGAAATCATAACTCTAAACTTGAAGGGGATAAACACTCTCAGAAAACAGAAGCAGATAGCAGAATGGATTAAAAATCACAATCCTACAATATGCTGTTTACAAGAAACACATTTGAAACAGGGGGATACGCATAGGGTAAAGGTAAAAGGCCAGAGTAAAATATATCCTGCCTCAGCTAAAATAAAAAGAGAAGGTTTAGCAATCCTAATCTCAGACAAAGCAAAAGAAAAGATAGATTTAATTAAAAGAGAGAAGGAAGGAAATTATATTCTGCTAAAAAGAACCATAAACAATGAAGCAATATCATTGCTTAACATATATGCACCAAGTGGTAAGGCATACTAATTCTTAGAGGAGAGGTTAAGCGAGTTATAGGAAGAAATAGACAGCAAAACTATAATATTGGGAGACCTCAACCTCCCCCTTTCTGAACTTGATAAATCTAACCTCAAAATAAATAAGTAAAAAAGTTAAGGAGGCAAACAGAATTTTAGAAAAGGCACATATGATAGACCTCTGGAGAAAACTGAATGGGGATAAAAAGGAAAATACTTTCTTCTCCACAGTATATGGCACATAATCAAAAATTGACCATGTACTAGTGCATACAAATCTCACAATCCAGTGCAGAAAAGCAGAAGTAGTCGAAGCATCCTTTTCAGATCATGATGCAATAAGAATCATTTTAATAAAGAACTATGGAAAAATGAGCTAAAAACTAATTGGAAAGTAAATAATCTAATTCTAAAGAATGAGTGGGCCAAAGAACAAATCAGAGAAACAATTAATAACTTCACTCAAGAGAATGACAATAATGAAACAACATAGCAAATCTTATAGGATGCAGCAAAAGCAGTTCTTAGGGGAAGTTTTATATCCCTAAATACTTACATGAATAAAATATGGAAAAAGGAGATCAATGATGGGTGCATACAGCTAAAAAAGCTAGAAGAAGAGCAAATTAAAAGCCCCCAATTAAATACCAAATTAGAAATACTGAAAATCAAAGGAGAGATTAATAAAATTGAAACCAAGAAAACTATTGAATTAATAAATAAAACAAAAAGCTGGTTTTATGAAAAAACCAATAAAATTGATAAACCTTTGGCCAATTTGATTAAAAAAAATAAACAAGAAAATCAAATTACCAGTATCAAAAATGAAAAGGGTGAGGTCACTTCTAATGAAGAGGAAATCAAAACAATAATTAGGAATTATTTTGCCCAACTGTATGCCCATAAATTTGACAACTTTAGAGACATGGATGAATATCTACAAAAACATAAACTGCCAGGTGAACAGAAAAGGAAGTAAAATTTCTAAATAAGCCCATCTCAGAAAAAGAAATTGAGCATGCCATCAATGAACTCCCTAGGAAAAAATCTCCAGGGCCAGATAGTTTTACATGTGAATTCTATCAAACATTTAAAGAACAACTAATTCCAATACTTTGTTGACTATTTGGGAAAATAGGTGAAGAAGGAGTCCTACCAAATTCTTTTTTATGACACAAAAATGGTACTAATACCCAAACCAGGTAGAGTCAAAACAGAGAAAGAAAATTATAGACCAATTTCTCTAATGAATATTGATGCAAAAATTTTAAATAAAATATTACAATAAGATTGCAGCAACTCATCACAAGAATAATACACTATGACCCGGTAGGATTCATTCCCGGAATGCAAGGCTGGTTCAATATTAGCAAAACTATTAGCATAATTGACCATATCAACAACAAAACTAGTAGAAACCATATGATCATCTCAGTAGACGCAGAAAAAGCCTTTGACAAAGTACAACACCCATTCCTATTAAAAACACTAGAAAGCATAGGAATAAATGGAACCTTCCTTAAAATTATAAATAGCATCTACCTAAAATTATCGAGAAGTGTTATTTGTAATGAGGATAAGCTAGATGCATTCCCAATAAGATCAGCGGTGAAACAAGGATGTCCATTATCACCCCTTTTATTCAATTTGGTACTAGAAACGTTAGCTGTAGCAATAAGAGAAGAAAAATAAATTGAAGGAATTAGAGTAGGAAAAGAAGAAACTAAATTATCACTTTTTGCAGATGATATGATGATTTATTTAGAGAATCCTAGAGAATCAAGTAAAAAACTAGTAGAAATAACAAACTTTAGCAAAGTTGCAGGATATAAAATGAATCCACAGAAATCCTCAGCATTCCTATACATTACTGAGAAAGCCCAACAGCAAGAGATAGAAAGAGAAATTCCATTCAAAGTTACTGTAGACACTATAAAATATTTGGGAGTCTGTTTGCCAAGACAAACTTAGGGCCTATATGAACATAGCTATGACACACTTTTCACGTGAATAAAGGCAGATCTAAATAAATGGAAAAAATATCAGTTGCTCATGGTTAGGCCGAGCTAATATAATAAAAATGACAATTTTACCTAAATCAATCTATTTATTCAGTGCCATACCAATCGAACTACCAAAAAATTATTTCACTGAGCTGGACAAAATAATAACAAAATTCATCTGGAAAAACAAGAGGTCTAAAATATCTAGGGTATTAATGAAAAGAAATGCTAGAGAAGGTGGCCTAGCCATACCAGATATTAAACTGTACTACAGATCAGCAGTTATCAAAACTACCCAGTACTGATTAAGGAACAGGGGTGTGGATCAGTGGAATAGGATAGGTACAGAAGATGGAGAAATCAGCAACTATAGCAATCTACTCTTTGATAAACCCAGAGGCCAGCTACTGGGCTAATAATTCACTATTTCACAAAAACTGTTGGGAAAATTGGAAAATGGTAGGGCAGAAACTGGGCATAGACCAATATCTTACACCATATACCAAAATAAAGTCAAAATGGGTTCATGATTTAGGAGTAAAATCTGATACTATAAGTAATTTGGGAGAGCAAGGAATAGTTTACTTCTCAGAATTATGGAAAAGAAAAGAATTCATGACCCAACAAGAGATAGAGAGCATTACAAAATGCAAAATGGATAATTTTGATTATGTTAAATTGAAATGTTTTTGTACAAAAAAAGCCAATGCAACAAAAATTAGGAGAGAAGCATAAAATTGGGAGAAAATCTTTACAACTATTATCTGTGATAATGGCCTCATTTCCAAAATATACAGGGAAATGAGCCAAATATATGGGAATACAAGTCATTCCCCAATTGAGAAATGGTCAAAGGATATGAACAGGCAGTTTTCAGAGGAAGAAATTAAAGCTATCTATAGGCATATGAAAAAAATGCTCTGGATCACCAAGGATTAGAGAAATGCCAATCAAAACAACTCTTAGATACCACATCTCTCCTGTCAGATTGGCTAAAATAACAAAACAGGAGGATGATAAATGCTGGAGAGGATGCGGGAAAATTGGAACATTTTTACATTGCTGGTGGAGTTGTGAGATGATCCAGCCATTTTGGAGAGTAATTTGGAACTAAGCCCAAAGGGCCATAGGAATGTTCAATCGCTTTGACTCAGCATTCTAGAATTGGTTCAGAGCCATTTTTATAGGTTTTTGGAGGGACTCGGCAGGGAGGTCATGCTAGTCACTGCATTCCAGCTTCCATCTTGGCTCTGCCCCACAGCTCTATGGATTTTCAAATCGGACTTGTCAACAGATGCCTTGTGGACAGAAGAGTCTATCAGCAGGTTCTTATCTTTCCCCTTCCTTACCCAATGGGATCCCCAGTCTTCTCAAGAATCCTTTTCATCATTCCCTTTCCATCCACTTACTCAGAGTGAAAAAAGTTGAGATTAGCAAGGGATTTCTCTGGCCGTTTATTGCTCCCACACATGAAGGCCATCCCCAGGATAACAAATGCAAGAAATGACTGTCGGTTCTGGGCTGCGGGAGGAAAGTAGCCACCCACATTGGAATTCTCTTGACTCTTTACTATTGCGGTGACCTCCACATCCGCTTTCCTGCTAACTGGCTCAAAACCTCAAGGCCTACCCACATGCCAGCCAGAATTAGGATGCAGGCAACACAAGTCAAGGACTTTTCCCAGTCTCTCTACAGAGAGCAATGGGCACCTCCCATGGCACTTAGGATCTCTAAGAATTTTCTGAGGAAATGAGATGTGAAGTGACTCTCCTGAGCTAACACACCCAAAAGTGGACCAGGAGATGATTTGGACCCAGGTCTTTCTGACTGCAGCCAAGCCCTGTCCACTGTACCTGTGAGCACAGGTAATATTGCATAGAAGTTGGAATGTTGCACCTGGCATCCCTAAGAAGGGATCAAGGTGTTGCTTCTGTGACCCTGAGGACATCATCCAACTTCTCTGATCCCCCAGAAGCTAAAGGCAAAACCTTAGCTTAGACTCTCAAGGGAATCTGGAGGGCCTGGATCCACTGAGCCTGTTTGGAAGAGTTGTTTCTATTCCTAAGAGATATGAGAAGGACTTAGAGGTACAAACAGAATGCAAAGCTGGGAGACCTCCTCCCTGCTACTCTAGTCTCCCTTTTGGCTTGCAAGTCATTCACAATCCTCAAGCTTTCTCATCCTCTTCATCCTCAGAGTCAGCAGCAGCAGCAGCCTTAGCAGCAGCCAAAGCAGCAGCAGCAGAAGCAACATCTCCATCAGGTAACTCCCTGTTTCCAAGGAGCCCCTGCCAGAGACCCAGACATTCTGCCCACAGAAAAGAGGGGTTGGCTTGTCTCCCACCATTTCAAAGATCTCCCCCATGGCATTGCTGCTGGAACCCAAATGGGAAGACAGAAGGACGAGCTGTAGCAGGACTCATGTCCTGTTCCTACTATGCCTTCCTTCCAAGGCTAGAGAGTCATCATGGAGATGAGGGAAAAGAGAATAGAATCTCGACCTAAATGAGTGGTGATGAAAGAGAGGCTTTCTTTCTGAAATTTGCACTAGAATGTTCTGCCCAGACTTTCACTCTCTGTCTGCAAGAGACAAACAGCGCCCTTAAATTAGCCATACGTGCAGCCGATATATACATCGGGCATTCCCAATTTGGCATCTGAATATTCACAGGGAGTAGAGCAAGTCGATCATGGGGCATTGGGAATGCTTGCCAGCTAATACTATGATGCCTTTGAAATCCATTGTATTTCTGAGGTACATAAAGGGGCAGCTAGATGGGGGCCAATGGATAAAATATGTGACCTGGCATCAGGAAGTCTTATTTGTCTGAATTCAAATCTAGCTGCAGATACCTAGTAGTTCTGTGACCCTGAACCAGTCATTTAACCCTGTTTGTCCCAATTTCTTCAACCTTACAATGGTGTGGAGAAGGAAATGCCTAGCCACTGCATCGCCTTTGCCAAAAAACCCAAACCTAAACACACAAACCCGAAACCAAACCTAAATAGGTCACAAAGTGTTGGAGAAGAATGAAGTAAAATAAAAAAAAAAACACACTGAACCAAAATATGTATAGGCAGAGAAACAGATAAAATGCATTTTATTTTGTATCAAATAGAGTTCCACGTCGGGTTTCCAGAAATTCCGAGGAGATAGGACTGGGCAATATTCAAATCAGCTTCCACTGTGGAAGACAATCTCCAGTTGATGAGCAGGGAAGCTCTCTTTTGTCAGGAAGGGGGTGATGCTCATCTTCTTGCAGGGAAGGCTGGAAATGGAAGGCCCCCAGCCAGGGAGCCTGGTGGTGGCCTGGGAATTCTTCCCTGGAGAAATACTCAGAGAGTTGAACAGCAGCAAGCTCAAAGATGAGAGTCTAGTGGACAGAGAGTCATAGGACCTGCCTTCATTCCTGGAATGGGGGGGCCGGGGAAAAAGATGGGTGTGACGGGCTCTGTGAAGAGAATGGCGTGGAACCTATAAATGAGGGAGTGCTGCAGGACATTGTAAAAGGCCAGAATGCCATAAGAGTGTTCCAGGTACACCCCGACCCTGGGCACAGGGCCTTTCACTCGATGGTCCAACGATCCGGGATAGGTTTGTAAAAAGTAATCCTCTTCTTTCCTGACACGGCGAAGCAGGAATGCAGAGGCCCAGGGCTCGGTCTTCCTCTTCTTTTTCCTCCTCAGAGAGGGGTTAGAGATCCCCAGTATCCACTGAGGTAGTTGAGTCACATCCACCTCCCAGTAGTGTCTGCCTGAGCTGAAAGCCTGCTCAGCCAAGACATAGTTGCCAACGGCAAGCTCAGGGTGCTTGGTCTCCACCTGCCAGCCTTCTCCAGCCTTCACACTCTTCCGATCCTCAGAAACGGTCACAAAGGGATTGGCTGCTGCGGGATCCATTGTGATGTCCACTCTGAATCTTCTGAGCATCTCGATCACGCCAGAGATGGGATATTCTCTCAGCTGTGGGAAGACAGCCTTGGCCCTTTGGGACAGCACTGACTCACTCATTTCCAGCAACTGCTTGACATCGTGTAGCAGATCCAAATTGGGTTGGTGGCCTGCTTCCTGCAGAACTAGCGTGAGATCCTGGAGGGCTTGCCTATGCTGGGATAGTCTGTCCTGGCTTGCCCTTTCCTCTTCCTTGATCCTTCCAATACAGCGGGATTCTTCCTCCATCAGGAACTGGTGCAGCCTGTTAAATTCTCCTGCCACCATCCACTGCCAGTCAACAGTGGGTCTCTCCTCCTGATCAAGAAGTTCCTCAGCTTCGTGGAAATGCTTCTCCAGGTGGCTCCAAAGGTGCTGCAGCTTCTTTCTGTGCTCGTGAGCAGCCTCTTCTACAGGAGACAGTTTGTGAGCCCCATGCCCTGGGCTTTGGGAACATCTCACACACAGTGGTGTCTGGTCATCTTCACAAAAGAGCTTGAACGCTTTCTGGTGCTTGGCACACTCTCTCTGTCCTTCAGTACTCTGCAAATGCAGGGAGCAGAGCTCTTTGCCCATGTCGGTCAGCTGTGCTAGGATCCCATTGACTCCTGGCAATTCTTTGACTGGGGACACTTGCCTGCATTCAGGGCAAGAGAAAGCTGTAGCTCCAAGTGTCCAGATCTGGGAGAGACATGATCTGCAAAAGCTGTGCCCACAGCAGATGGTGACTGGCTGAAAGAAGTAGCTCCTACAGATGCTACAGGTGATTTCCCTCTGAAACTCCTGCAGCTTTTCCAAAATAGCAGCCATTCTCCTCTCTCCAGTGGCTTCTTTTCTGCAGAGGCTGAGATGAAGAGACTTCAGCTCCACTCGAGGCAGTGCTTCTGAGGGGCAGGATGGCCTCCCTTTATAGGAGGTAGCCCCTCCCCTTTAGGGCCTCCCAGAGGAGGTGTGAACTCCTCTAGCCTGGAATCCTGTTAACCCTTGCTGCTTCTGGCAGCCCTGAAGTCCCAGAGTTGTCCCCTCTGATTGACTCCTTTGGAAGCCCAGGTTTCACCAAGCCGAGAGTGCTCTTAGGAGGAATGTTATGAAAGCATGCCGGTTGAGCTCAGTGGATTTTTCGAGTCTGAACTGTGCACAGAGGTACTGTGGACAGAAGAGTCTATCGGCAGGTTCTTTCCTTTCCCCTTCCTCCCACACTGGGTTCCCCAGTTTTCTCAAGCATCCTGTTCATCCTTCCCTTTCCATCCACTTACTGAGAGTCACAGAATTTGAGATTAGCAAGGGACCTCTGCAGCCATTATGTCCCACCCACACATGAAGGCCGTCCCCAGGATAACAAATGCAAGAAGTGGTTGTCCGTTCTCCCTTGCGGGAGGAAAGTGGTCACCCACGTTGTGGTTCTCATGACTCTTTCCTATGGCAGTGACCTCCGCATCTGCCTCCCTGCTAACTGGCTCAAACTTTCAAGCACTATGCAAATGCTAGCTAGGATTATGATGCAGGCAACTCAAGGCAAGGACCTTTCCCAGTTTCTCTACAGAGAGCAATGGGCACCTCCTCTGCCACTTAGGATCTCTAAGCATTTTCTGAGGAAAAGAGATGTGAGGTGACTCTCCTGAGCTAACACACCAAAAAGTGGCCCAGGAGAGGATTTGGACATAGGTCTTTGTGACTGCAGCCAAGCTGAGTCCACTGCACCTGTGAGGACAGGTAATATTGCACAGAAGTTAGAGGGTTGGACCTGGAATCCTGAAGAAGGGATCGAGGTTTTGCTTCTGTGACCCTGAGGACATCATCCAACTTCTCTGATCCCCCAGAAGCTAAAGGCAAAACCTTAGCTTAGACTCTCAAGGCAATCTGGAGGGCCTGGATCCACTGAGCCTGCTTGGAAGAGTTGTTTCTATTCCTAAGAGATATGAGAAGGACTTAGAGGTACAAACAGAATGCAAAGCTGGGAGACCTCCTCCCTGCTACTGTAGTCTCCCTTTTGGCTTGCAAGTCATTCACAATCCTCAAGCTTTCTCATCCTCTTCATCCTCAGTCAGCAGCAGCATTCTCAGCAGCATTGGCAGCAGCCAAAACAGCAGCAGCAGCCAAAGCAGCAGCAGCAGAACCAACATCTCCAACAGATAACTATCTTTTTCTAAGGAGCCCTTGCCAGACACCCAGGGACTCTGCCCACAGGAAAGACCTCCACATTTGCCTCCCTGGTAACTGTCTCCAACTTTCTAGCACTATGCTAATGTAAGCTGTCATTATGTTTCAGGCATCTCAAGGCAAGTACTTTTCCATTTTGTCTACTTAGAGTAATGGCCACCTACTCTGGGTCTTAACATCTCTTAGAATTTTCCGAGTCAAAGAGGATTGAATTGACTTTCCTGATGCAGCACACCCAAATGTTTTTTTTTCTATTCGTAACAGATCTTAGAAGAGCCTAAGTGGTGCAAACCAAATGGAAAACTGAGAATCCTCATCCTTGTCACTCTATTCTCTCTTTTGCCTTGGAAGTCTTTCACAGTCCTCAAGTATTGTCTTCCCCTTCATCCTCAGATTCAGCAGCAGCAGTAACAGTAGGAGCAAGAGAAGCAACATTTCTATCAGGCAATTTCCTGTTTTCAATGACCCCTTCCAGAGACCCAGAGATTCTGCCCAGAGAAAAGGGGGGTTGCCTTGTCTCCCACTATTTAGAAGTTCCCAACCATTGTTACTGCTCCTGGGTCCCAAATGAGAGGAGATGAGGAGTCACTGTAGCAGGAATCATGTCAAATATACTCCACGTCTTCCTTCAAGGCTAGAGAGTTGTCATACAGATGAGTGAAAAGAATAGAATCTCAACCCAAATGAATGGTGATGAGAGGCTTTCTTTTTGAAATTTGTACTAGAACCTTCTACCCAGATTTTTGCTATCCCTCTGGAAGAGACAAACAGTGACCTTAAAAAGCCATTCCCATACCCCTAATAGAGATTAGCCATATATTTGGCTGAAATATACATTAGGCAATCCCAGTTTGGGATATGAATATTCTGAAACTTTCAATATTGGTAAATCTCTGGTGCCTGGCACACTGTCCTCAAGTATTCTCTTCTGCATTGCCCTCATAATCATCAGCAGCAGCAACAGCAGCAGCAGCAGAAGCATCATCTTCATGAAGGAACTCCATGCTTTGGACAATGTCCCTCCAGAGACTCAGAGATTCTGCTCTCAGAAAACAAGCTTGGTTTGTCACCCATTATTTAGAAGTTTTCATCCATTGCCTTAGTGCTGAGACCAACATGGGTGGAGAGGAGGAAGCACTGTAGCAGGAACAATGTCATAATCAAACCATGTCTTCCTTCCAAGGGTAGAGACTTATCATAGAGACGAGAGAAAAGTGAAATTAGGATCTCAAACCAAATTAATGTTACTGAAAGTGAGTACTTCATATGAAATTACTGCCAATGAAGACAGTAATAAGTCAGTTGCCTGGTAATATTTTGTCCAATTATATGTTAATAGATCTGAAAATCTGAGCAAATATATGAATATTTAAGAAAATATAAATTACCCAGATCAACAGATCAGGAAACAGAATGCCACAATACCACATCTTAGAAAAAAAAATTAATGAGCACTTAATTTATTCCCTAGCAAAAAAATCCCCAAGTCAGATGGTTAACAGCGAATTCTACCTAACAGTTAAAGAATATTTAATTCCAATACTCTATAAACTATTTGGAAAAATAGGTGAAGAAAGAGTCCTATCAAACTCCTTTTATGACACAGATATTTTGCTGATCTCTAAACCAGGAAGTGGTAAAGCAGAGAAAAAGTTGTATAAAACAATTTTCCTAATGAATATTGATCCAAAAATTTTGCACAAAAGACTAGCTAAGCGATTATAGCAGTATATCACAAGGATTATATTTTATAACCAGGTGGAATTTATATCAGAAATGTAGGAATGGTTCAATATTAGGACACCTATCAATATAATTGACCATATTAATAGCAAAACCAACAGAAATCAAATGATTATCTCAATAGATACCAATAATGCTTTTGACAAAATACAGTGCCAATTCCTATCAAAAACAACAGAGAGCATAGGAATAAAGGGAGCATTCCTCAAAATGATTGGCAGTATCTATGTAAAACCATCAGCAAGCATTATCTTTAATTTATGCTATGAGCCTTTCCAATGAGATCAATGGTGAACCAAGCATGCCCATTATCATGACTATTGTTCAATATAGTACTAAAAGAAATAGCTAGAGCAATAAGAGAAGAAAAAGAAATCGAAGGAATTTAGAATAGGCAATGAGGAAATGTAACCATCACTCTGCAGATGATGCAATAATTAACCACTTTAGCAAATAGCAGGATATAAGCCCACATAAATCATCACCATTTCTTTATATGATCAATAAAGTCCACCAGCAAGAGATATAAATTCCATTAAAAATGACTGTAAATAACATCAAATACATATGAATCTATCTGCTAAGACAAACACGGGAATTATATGAACACAATTACAAAACACTTTTCACACAAATAAAGTCAGGTCTAGGACAATATCAGTTGCTGAGGCAATATAATAAAAGTGACAATCCTGTCTAAACTAATTTACTTATTCAGTGAAATACCAATCAAACTACCAAAATTTATTTTCCAGAGCTAGAACAAATAACAACAAAATTCGTCTGAAAGAATACAAGGTCAAGAATATCAAGGTAATTAATGAAAAAAATTTCAAAGGTAAGTGACCTAGCAATACAAGATCTCAAACTATATTACAGAGTAGTAAGCAATCATCAAGGCTGTCTGGTACTGGCTAAGAAGTAGAGTAGTGGATCCGTGGAATAGATTAGGTACAAAAGACACAGTAGCCAGTGGCCAGAGTAACCTGCTATTCAATAAAGCCCTAAACCCTAGTTTTTGGGATAAGAACTCACTATTTGACAAAAATGTCTGGGAAAATTGGAAAACAATGGAACATAAACTAGCTATAGACCAACACATCACACTATATAAAGATGAGGTCAAATTGCTTCATGATTTAGACGTAAAAGGTGACACCATAAGCAAATTAAAAGAGCAAGGAATAGTCTACCTGTAAGATCTATGGGAAGGGCAAGGACTCATGACCAATGAATCAATGACCAATATGGAGAGCATTACAAAATGTAAAATAGGTAACTTTGAATATATTAAATTAAAGAGCTTCTCTACAAGCTAAACCAATGCAATGAAGATTAGAAAGAAAACAGAAAGATGGGAAACAATCTTTATAACAAGTCTCTCCAATCAAGGCCTCATTTCTCAAATATATAGAGAACTGAGTCAAATTTACAAGCATACAGGGCATACCCCAGTTGATAAATGATCGAAGGATATGAACAGGCACTTTTCAGATAAAGAAATCAAAGCTATTTATAAGCATATGAAGAAGTGCTCTAAATGACTTTTGATTAGAGAAATGCACATTAAAACAACTCTGAAGTACCACCTTACACCTATCAGATTGGCTAATATTACAGAAAAGGAAAATGATAAATGCTGGAGAAGATATGGGAAAATTGGAATACCAATACAGTGCTGTTTGAGATATGAAGTAATCAAACCACTCTGGAGAGTAATTTGGAACTATGCCCAAAGGGCAACCAAATTGTTGTAATACCACTACTAGCTTGGTACCCCAAAGAGATCATTAAAAAGAGAAAAGGGCCTATATGTGTAAAAATATTTATAGCAGCACTTTTCATGGTGGTAAAATATTGGAAATTGAGGGAATGCCTATTGATTGGGGAATGGCTATGGTATATGAATGTAATGGAATACTATCATCCAAAAAGAAATGATGAAGAGGCAGGTTTCAGAAAAGACCTAGGTAGACTTGTATAAACTGATGCAAAATGAAATGAACAGAACCAGGAAAACATTGTACATAGTATCAGCAACATTGTGTGATGATCAGCTATGAATGACTCAGTTCTTCTCTGCTACACAATGATCCAAAACAATTACCAAAAAAAATGCTAAACATATGAAGATAAAGAACTGATGGATTTTGAATGCATATTGAAGCATATTTTTTCAGTTACTTTATTCTTTCTTCTGTTTTTTTCTCTTTTGATCTCTTTCTTCTTTCACAACTCTGACTAATATGGAAATATTTTTATATGATAGCACATGTATAAGGTATATCAAACTGCCTATCATTTTCAGAAAAGAGGAAGGGAGGGAGGGAGAAAAATTTGGAACTCAAAATCTTGTAAAAATGAGTGCTAAAAATTTTCTTGACGTATAACTGGGGACAAATAAAATATTATTTACATTTTTAAAAAAGTCTTTTTGTGTGTGTACATCCCCCCCCACAAGAGCTGGTTGTTAAATATTTACCAGCACACCACTACCTACATCCCAGGCTACCATTCTTATTTTCCCAAACAATTCAATAACCTTTGTCCCCACATGGAAACAACATAGCTTGTCCAGTTTTCTAGCAGCTGGGAATGTGGGGATTCAATTTAAAAAGTATTCATGAAATGACTCTTATGTATAAACAACAGATTGTGGAACTTTCCATGAGATCTGCTTTGGGATGCTTGTCTCTATTACTACAGAGTGGTTGGCACAGGACCTTGCAGGAAGACAGATCAGCCATTAGATAGACATCTGTTGGTCTCAGTTGAGTTAATGGCTGGGTCTGCTAGGGAAACATGCCCAAAGTGCCCAGCTGCAAAGTTTCTAGGGAAAGGCTGAAATGTTGTTTCTCTCAGGGAAATAAAGTAATTGTTGCCGCAGTTTCTCTAGTAATAAGCAGCCAAAAATAATGATGACAATCATGGGATCACAATCAGGAAGAGACCTCTGTCATGCTCAATCCTTGTCATTTTAATAAGCATAACAACATAATAAATAATACTACTACTGATAACAATAACAACTAGCATGTAGTACTTGGAGTGCCTGGAACATAAAAGGCACTATGTCAATTTTGGTCATCTATTATTATTATTGTACTTAAAGGTGTGCAAAGTGCTTTACAAATATTATCTCTTTACAAATGTTACAACTCTAAAGCCAGTATTATCATCTCCATTTTGCTGAGAAGGAAACTGAGACAAAGAGAGGTTAAATGGTATAGGCAGTGAGATGCAGACTCAAGTCCTCATACTCTAAATGCAGCATTGTTAACATTGTACCATGCTTCCTTCCATCAGTTTAAATGTCATGATTTTCCTCCCTTTCATAGTCACTCACCTTTGAACACAATTGCTGTGTTGGAATTGCTCAACTTTTATCGTCTATCTATTTTTTCCCATTTGATGTTTTTAATTTCATAATTTAAAATTGTTTTACTTTACATTTTTGATTATAAAAAAGCCTGCACAAATTTTCTATTGGTAGTAATGCTTTATTTTTCCTATTTCAAAAATAATCCATCCATTTCCTTGGACCATTTCTTTGTTGGGGAATAAGTATTGTTTTTATAAATATATTCCAGTTCCTTGTAGATTCTGAATGTCAGATTTTTAGCAGGCATGTTTACTACAAAAAAAAAACATTTTCCCCAATTCATTTCTTTTCCTTTTATTTTTGAAAATATTCCTCTTGTTTTATGCAAGATCTTTTTATTTTTAATTATTAAATCCACCAGTTTTATCTCTAATAATTTCATTTATTCAACAGATAAAATTTATTCTTTCTCTCTAAAATGTAATTAATTATTCTTTTCTTTTAGTTTTTACGATTAAATACCTTTATATGATTTTTCTAATTATAAAGTTCATTGTGGTTGTTTAGCATAGTTTATTGATTTAATTATTGTATATGGGATGAGATATGTCTTTAAGCTTCTATTTTTAAAAGTTTCCCAACTGGTTATTAAAATAATGATGCTGTTCTCCGATGTGGTTTTGGGGTCTATCAACACAAATCTCCTATATGCCCTGCTCTCAGTTCCATTTCTTTTTTTTAATTTAATTTATTTAATATGTTTACTTTTCAGCATTGATTTTCACAAGAGTTTGAATTACAAATTTTCTCCCCATTTCTACCCTCCCCCCCACTCCAAGATGGCATATATTCTGGTTGCCCTACTCAGTTCCATTTCTATATTATCTATCTATTCTACTGTGCTATTTTTCTATATTTTAAAAATCTAGTATCAGGCAATTTTTGGAATTGCCAATAGTATATTTTGAAATCCATCAAGTTCCCCCTAGTCAAAATTTGGTTTCATAGTTCTTTATGGTATTATTTTTTCCCCATGAGAATTTTATCATAACTTTTAAACTAAGTCAATAAGGTAGCCCATTGATATTTTGATTAAAATGTATAAAATTGATAAATTATTTGGGGCATTCCTGAAATATAAGAGTAATATCCCTGTGACTTTTAAATTTTTATCATAGATTTAGACGAGGGAATTAATAACACAGAGATCTTCTTACCCCAAATTTGCAGAAGCCCCCAAATCAGGTCAATGGGTAATTTTTGTCATGACATTTGGGATCCAAAAAAAACTTTTCCCTCATCATTTGTACACACGCACACGCACACGCACACAGACAGACAGACAGACAGACACACACACACACACACACACACACACACAGGCTTAAATCTCATAGAGACTTTAGAGGTCATCCAATTCAAACCCCTCATTTTGCAGAAAAGGAAACAGAAATCCAAAGAGACTGAGTTGCCCAAGGTCACAAAGACAGTAAATAGCAGAGAAGGATAGTGTCTCCATCCTGATGTCAATCTCCATCATATCACATCTGGACCATTGTGATAGCCTGCTGGTTGGTCTCTCTGCCTCATCTCTCTCTATTTCAGTTCATTCTCTGCTCAGCTGTCACAGTGATCTTCATAAGGCACAGGTATGCCATTCAACAATCTCTAGTGACTCCCCTATTACTTCCAAGATCAAATATAAAATCCTCTGTTTGGCTTTTAACCTGACCCATTTCTAACTTCTCCCCTATGTACTCTACAATGACTTCTTTGCCAATCTTCAAACACAATACCTCATCTTCCAACTCTGCATTTTTACAGGCTGTCTCCCATGCCTTGAACTTTCTTCCTCCTCATCTCTACTCCTTATTAGCTTCCTTCAAGTCTCAGCTGAAGTAAGTCCTACCGTCTGCAAGAAGTCTTTCTCAGTCCTTCTTAACCTTAAGGCCTTCCCTCCAACATTATCACAATTTATCCTGTAGGAATATTGTTTGTAAATAGTTATTTGCATGTCGTCTCACCCATTAGACTGTGAGTTCCTTGAGAGATGGGAATGTTTTTTTTTTCTTTTCCTTGTAACCTTAGTGTTGAGCACAAGCCAGAAGTTAAGTGGGTACTTAATAAGTACTTGCTGACTGACTGACTGAGAAGGATTTGCATCTAAATCCTCTGCCTTCAAATCCAATTCTCAATGGACTAAACACATTAAAATGTTCTCTAAAAATAATAGGCTTCATAAATATAAATCAGGGGAGGCATGGCTAAGCCATGCAGGAAAAATGGATTTTAGTGGATTGCAAGCTCAGTATAAGGACAGTGATATGGCAATAAAAAAGAAGGCTTCATTAGAGAAACCTAATGTTCAGAAAAATGGAGGAATTCGGCCTGTCCTATATCCTAATCCGGTCATATAAGGAGTATTCTTTTAAGTTCTGGCTACCATATTTTTATAAAGGACATTAATATATAAGAAAGGATGAAGTGGAGGTTGGCCAGAGTGTAGAAGACTCTCAAGATTATATCCTAAGACAAGGACCTGGATAGGTTTAGCTGGAATAAGGGAAGAATTAGGGAAGGGATCTTCTTAATTGTCTTCAGCATTTAAAGAGCTGCCATGTGGAGGAGGACTCATATGCTTCAATTTGACCTCAGAAGGCAAAATGAGTAGTGACGTGTGAAATTTGAAAAGAGGCAAATTTAATTTCAATTTTTTAAATCTTATTTTGAGTTTCAATTTATTTATTTCTTAAAAATCATTATTATTTATTTAATGTTTTTAGTTTTCAGCATTAATTTTCACAAGAGTTTGAATTACTAATTTTGTCCCCATTTCTACCCTCCCCCCCCATATTCCAAGAAGGCATATATACTGATTGCCCCATTCCACAGTCAACACTGCCTTCTGTCATGCCACTCCCCCCCTCCTATCCCCTTTTCCCTTACTGTCTTGTAGGGAAAGGTAGATTTTTATGCCCCATTGCCTGTATATCTTATCTCCTAGTTGCATGCAAAAACTTTTTTTTTTTAAACATCTGCTTTTAAAACTTTGAGTTCCGAATTCTCTCCCCTCTTCCCTTCCAACCCACCTTCCCTAAGAAGGCAAGAAATTCAACATAGGCCACATGTGTATCATTACACAAAACCCTTCCACAATACTCATGTTGTGAAAGACTAACTATATTTTGCTCTTTCCTGTCCTATCCCCCATTTATCCAGTTTTCTCCCTTGACCCTGTCCCTTTTCAAAGTATTTGCTTTTGATTACGTGCTCCCCCTATCTGCTCTCCTTTCTATCTATCCCCCTTTTCATCTCCTTCCTCCTTCTTTCCTGTGGAATAACATACCCAATTAAGTGTGTATGTTATTCCCTCCTTAGATCAAGTCCGATGAGAGCAAGATTCTCTTATTCCCCCTCACCTGCCCCCTCATCCCTCCCAACAGAACTGTTTATTCTTGCCACTTTTATTTGAGATAATTTACCCCATTTTATCTCTCCCTTTTTCCTTTTCTCAATATATTCCCCTCTCATCCCTTAATTTTTAATTTGATTTTATTTTTTTAGATATCATCCCTTCTTATTCAACTCACCCTGTGCCCTGTGTGTGTGTGTGTGTATACATATATATGTATGTATGTGTGTATGTATATATGTGTATGTATGTATGTATGTATGTATATGCATATTCCCTTCAGCTACCCTAATACTGAGGTCTCAGGAATTATACACATCATCTTTCCATGTAGGAATGTAAACAAAACAGTTCAACTTTAGTAAGTCCCTTATGATTTCTCTTTCTTGGTTACGTTTTCATGCTTCTCTTGATTCTTGTGTTTGAAAGTCAAATTTTCTATTCAGTTCTGGTCTTTTCACTGAGAAAGCTACTAAGTCCTCTATTTTATTGAAAATCCATATTTTGCCTCGGGGCACGATACTCAGTTTTGCTGGGTAGGTGATTCTTGGTTTTAATCCTAGTTCCTTTGATCTCCAGAATATCATATGTCAAGCCCTTCGATCCTTTAATGTAGAAGATTCTATATCTTGTATTATGCTGATTATGTTTCCACAATACTCAAATTGTTTCTTTCTGGCTGCTTGCAGTATTTTCTCCTTGATCTGGGAGCTCTGGTATTTGGCGACAATATTCCTGGAAGTTTTCTTTTGGGGATCTGTGGATTCTTTCAATTTCTATTTTACTCTCTGGCTCTAGAATATCAGGGCAGTTCTCCTTGATAATTTCTTGAAAGATGATATCTAGTCTCCTTTTTTGATCATGGCTTTCAGGTAGTCCAATAATTTTTGAATTATCTCTCCTGCTTCTATTTCCCAGGTCAGTGGTTTTTCCAATGAGTTATATTACATTGTTTTCCATTTTTTAATTCCTTTGGTTGTATTTTATAATATCTTGATTTCTCATAAAGTCGCTAGCTTCCACTTGCTCCAGTCTAATTTTTAAGGTAATATTTTGTTCAGTGGTCTTTTGGATCACCTTTTCCATTTGTCTAATTCTGCCTTTCAAGGAATTCTTCTCCTCATTGGCTTTTTGGACTTCTTTTGCCATTTGAGTTAGTCTATTTTTTAAAGTGTTATTTTCTTCAGTATTTTTTGGGGTCTACTTTAGCAAGTCATTGACTTGTTTTTCAGGTTTTCTCACATCACTCTCATTGCTCTTCCCAATTTTTCCTCTTCTTCTCTAACTTGCTTTTCCAAATCCTTTTTGAGCTCTTCCATGGCCCGAGGCCAGTTCATGTTTTCCTTGGAGGTTTTTGATGCAGGTCCTTTGACTTTGTTGACTTCTTCTGGCTGTATGTTTTAGTGTTCTTTGCAACCAAAGAAAGATTCCAAAGTCCGAGTCTAAATCCAAATCTGTTTCCTCTGCCTGTTCATTTTCCCAACCAATTACTTGACCCTTGAGTTTTTCATGGGTCTGTGACTGCTTGTAGAGAGTACTTTGTCCCAAGCTTGAGGGGTTGGGCTGTTGTTTTCAGAGCTATTTCGACACAGCAAGTTCTGCTATACCAGCACTCCTCCTCCCCCAAGAACCATCAGATCTAAGCAGGCTCTGCACTCCTGCTCTGATCTGCCACTTAATTCCTCCCACCAGGTGGGCCTGGGGCTGGAAGCAATTGCAGCTGTAGTTCTGTCCTCAGAGCTGCACCACTTCCACTATCCCTTTTCCCTCTGTCCCCACAGCTTTTCACATTAACCTTCTCTATTGTCCTTGGTGTTTGTGGGTTGAGAAGTCTGAAAACTGCCACAGCTCACTGATTCAGGGTGCTGGGTCCTGTTCCACTAGGCTCCCGGTCTGGTTGGTCCAGGCACAGCCCACACTGCACTCTACTCTGCTTTGCTCCCAGCTCCGTGCAGTGGACTGTTAGGGGCCGAGTTAGAGCTGAGCCCTGTCCTCCTGCGACCTCCAGGCCCAGGGGCCTGCTGAGATAAACTCAGGGCTTTGGGATGTGGGTGGAGCCAGGAGGAGGGGTCTCGCCTTTGTTGCCTCCCTAGCAATTCCAGGTCTTTGCCCGAACCTGCCTGACCACATGGAACTTCCGGCTCTCTGTCTGGGCTTACCAGAGCACGTGGAACTTCTGGTTCTTTGCCTGGACTGCCTGACCGCAGGGAGCTTCGGGTTAGCTCGGGAAGAGAAGGGGAGAAGAGTAGGCGGAGTCAGGGCGGTCCTTAGGACCTAGGTGTATTGAGTTTTACCTGTCCTTCACACACGTAACCAAAGAATGTACCTACGTCACTAAAGATATAAATGTGCTGCTAGCTGAAATAATAAATGGAATCATTCACCATCGTTTTGGCTCCCGCCCCATACATTGTCCGCGAGATCAGGTCCTTTGCCTAGGCAAAGGCCTGGGGCTTGGGGGGAACCCTGAGTGAAGTTACAAGGCTTCGGGGCCGTAACAGTGGACCTTACCCAGCGACCATGAGGCGGTCCTGGGCTGGAGCTCTGCTTCCCTCTGCTTTTCCGTGGGTTTTGCAGCTCTAGAATTTGTTCAGCACCATTTTTATAGGTTTTTGGAGGGCCCTGGGAAGGGGAGCTCATAAAAGTCCCTGCTTTCCAGCCACCATCTTGGCTCCCCCCCCCCATTTAATTTCAATTTAAGGAAAATGTTCTAAACATTAGAGTTATCCCACGCCTGGCTTCATTGAACTGATTGTTCTGAGAAGCAGTGTCTGCCTCATTGCCGATTCTCAAATTAAGGTTTGATGTTGACCTTTGCCCTCCAATCTGCCCTCTATTTAGCTATTAATATGATCTTCATGATGTTTGAGTCTGACTATATCACGTCTCCCTACCCGCATTCAAGAAACTCCAGTGTCTCCCTATTATCTCAACGATCAAATATAGAATCTCCTGTTTGATTTTAAAAGTCTTTCATGATCTGGACTCTTCCTACCTTTCTAGTCTTTTTATACTTTATTATAGGATCCAGTGCCTCTGTTGTCCTTACTGTGCCTCATACAACATGCTTCATTTATGGATTCTATGCATTTTCACTAGCCGTCCACCCATTCCTGAACTCTCTACCTTCCCATATCTACATCCTGGCTTCCTTCAAGTCTCAGTTAAAATCCCATTTTTTTTGCAAGAAGATTTCCCCTCACCTCTCTAAATGCCAATGCCTTCTCCTTTGGATTATTTAAAATTTATCGTGATTAAACATAGTTATTTGCATGTTGTCTCTCCTATTAGACTATGAGCTACCTGACAGCAGCAGTTGTTTTTACATTTTTTGGCATCCCCAACATTTAGTGCAGTGTCTGGCACATAGTGGGTGCTAAGTAAATGTTTACTGACTTGACATGATGTTGATGGGATTCTTTGGTATAGGTTGGGCTAGACATCATCTGAGGTACTTTCAAGTTCTGAAATTCTATGACCGTGACACTCTTATTATCTTCCTAATAGCTCAGCTCTCCCTTAATTTGTGTTAAAAACCAACTAAAATCATCTTTGTATGGTTCTTGTTAGTATCTTAGCAAGATAATGCCTGGATATTTTATATATTTTATTATATATGGCACCTCTCTTTCAAATTACCTTTTAGTGATTTATTATTCATAGTACATAGGAAGACAGAAGATTTTTTAATTATTTTGTCTTACACACCATTTATTTTTTAATCATTTATTATCCAAGTTAATTTTTGTTGTATTTTAGACTTCTGGATACGCAATCATGTCATCTGAAAAAAAGACATTTTGACTTGCTCATTTTTAATGCTTATTATGTCAGTATCTCTTTTTTCATGACTTATTGCCTTGGTTAACATTGCATTATAGATGCATTGCATCGTTTTTTGAAAATAAGAATGCCTCTAATGCTTCTTCCATTTTCTATTGTCAAAGAATTAATCCAGAATGCAATTTCCAGTTTACTCAAGCTATAGCTTTATTTCTTGTTGTTCAGTTGTTCTTCAGTCACGTTTGACTCTTCCTTATCCCTGTTGGGCTTTTCTTGGCAGAGATACTGAAGTGGTTCACCATTTTATTCTCTAGCTCATTTACAGATGAGGAAACTGAGACAAAAAAGATTAAATGACTTGCCCAGGCTCACACAGGTAATGTCTGAATCCAGTTTTGGACTTATGAAGATGAGTCTTCCTGATTTCAAGCCCAATTCTCTATCCACACACCATAATAACTTTATTACTTATAGCTAAAAGAAAAAGCTTTTCAAAATGGGAAGGAATTCTGTGGAGAAGCTTCTTGTCTCACTGTTCAAGGCTAAACATTTTTATTTTTTTGCAAAAGGAAAACTATCAAGCAAGGGTCTTAAAGAGCATAAATGGAAGTATATGGAATTGGGAGATTAATAGCAGTAAGCAAAACAGACATGATAATGGAGATGTACAAGAAATGGAAATTTAACAGCTGTTGGAAGTGGGTAGATTGCTGGAATGTTCTGAGAAAGAGGTCAGATATTAACAGGTTATTGGTTACAATAAGTTGAACTTCCCTTCTGTAGAAAACAGATTTTCCCATGGGAAAAAAAAAAAAAACATTTTCTCCTACTAGACTTTCTTCAGATTAGAAGTACCATGTCTATCCATAAGCCTTTGCAGTAATTTCAAACACAACAATATTAAACTTCAAGTTGCAGCTTTTGGTTTTGTATAGATAACTTTTATAATATCAGGAGAAAAATATCCTTCTATTCCTCTACCTTGAACTAATTTTTAAATATGCATAAATGTGTATTTATTGAAGGAAACTTCCTTGGCTTCCTTCAACTCTCAGCCAAAATCCCACCTCTGTGGAGAAGCCTTCCCCAGTCCTCCTTAAACTTAGCACCCTCCCTCTGAGACTACTCCCAATTTATTATGTATTTATCATGTTGTTTGTCTGTCGTCTCCTTCCCTTGTTGAGTGTGAGCTACCTCCTTGAGGGAAGGGACTATTTTTTGCTTTTCTTTGTATCCCTAGCATTTAACACAGTGCCTAACACATAGAAAGCACTTAATAAATAGTAGGAGTTCATCAGCTGCCTGGATATTTATCAAATACTCTTGCTGCAATTATCAAAGGTCAGAATTTTTAAAATTCTTATTGATATTATTTACCATAATAATAATTTCTATAATATCCTGATTTTCCAACTGTCAATCCTATTCTATCATAATGGTTATTTTGAGGATATATTGCTATATTTTATTTAGCAACATTTAACTAATTATGTTTTATAATTAGTGCTAAATAATGATCTTGGCTTGTCATTTCCTTTTTTCCAGCCTTTTCTTGGACAGGTTTGGGAAACAGAATCATATTTGTCTCATACAACGAGCTGAGTTGTATTCAGGCTTTCACTATCTTTAGAAATATCAAGATTGTGTGACCTGGAAAAAAACCACTTGATTACTTTAATCACTTTATATGTAAAATTGGATAATATTATTTGAAATACTTCAGGGACTTAATATATCCATTGAGGTAATAAGAATAAAGAACTTTGTAAAACTTGAAGCCTTTTAAAAATGTCAGCTATTGCAATCATTACTGTTTACTTATTTGGAAGATTTTATTTGTTAATATATCCTATGCCAGCCCCTATCAGGGCCTTCCTAAGGAGACAAGCACTTCTCCTGAATTAAGGCACCATATTATGCTAAGACGTTGATCAGGCATAGAAAATACCAGAGTCATTCCCTGCATCATAGGCCATTGCCAGTCATCTTGACTTTTGTCCTGCCATTGGACTTGGATGACTCAGGAAGAGAGAGTGAGGCTGATGATTTTGTGCCACTGTGCCTCACTTAAATTTAATTCACTTGAAAGTCAAGATATCACCAGTGATGACATTGGTCCTCTTCGAAAATGATGGACTAACAACATATGTTGCATATAACTAAAACAAGTAAGAGAGAATCAGGCCTTTGCTATGATTATACTTTATTGCTTCAAAACCAATCTGGGGAAGCCCCACCATTGTCAACATAGTAACATACAGCTTTACATTCTCAAAAGGAATAAAACAATATCATGGCTGCAGGGTACCTGCTGGGGGTATATAGTAGCTATCTAGAGAAGACAGCTATGAAACATTAATTAGATAACAGATCTTCAGGTATTGCTTCAGCTAAGTAACCTTCTACAACTGAAGGAGAATGAAGACTTCAGGGAACAGGCCACTGGATGATGGGTCAAGTTTAATAGCACTGTGAGAAGAGAAAATAGAGAAAGATCATGATGAGTCAGTTCTCTAGGCCAACCAGAGTCTCTGACATACTTTTTTAGAAGATCAGACTGTGCATGTATGTTTTCAGTTTTGAGTTTATTTGTTCCTGCCTGAATCACAAATGAATAAATGAAAAACCATTAATTAAGCACTTACTACACGACAAGTACTGAGCTAAGCCTGAGGAACACAAAGACAAGAGGAAAAGCCCCTGTTGGGGCTTACATTCTAATAGGGTAGACAATATACACAAGGGAATGGTGGCCTGGAAGGAACACTTTGGTCTGGAAAAAATTACAGAGATGATGAGTGGGTACCTTGGGGAGTGGATCTCAACCAAGCACATCTCAACTAGGAACAACAGCAGAATTAATTTAATTAAGGTTCCAAAAATAAGAGTGGAGTTGGGGAAGGGACATAGAGGTAGAAAGGAAAAGGAGGTAGAAAATAAAGGAAAGGGGGCAAAGTGAGGAAGAGGAGGAGAGTAGGGAGTGAAAGAAAGGATGATTGGGACATTTTATGAAATAGCAGTCTGATAAAGGTAGTCACTAATTAAGAGAGAGGAGACCCCATGTGAAGTTTCTCCAGGAAGCATCATGTTCAATGAGCATTCACCCAGATTTTATTTCCCCATGAAAAGGAAGTCAAGAATTTGACTGAATTACTCATCCTATTCAAGGGAATAGTTCCTTCACTCTTCTAGAAATCATACTAAAAGTTTGACTGTTCATAGACGCTGTCAGGGCCCATGTGACTAAAACCTTTGCGGGTCCTGATTGGCAAGAGGCAGATGAAGAAACACAACTCTTGCAGGATTTTTGATGCCTTTATTTTGGAATTGGATTCCCTTATCATGTTAGAGCCAGAGTTGTACCTAAAGCTAGGCAACTGGGAGTTTTTCCAGGGAGCTAAATTTAGAGGACATTGATTGTGCTTTCAGTCCTTCAGCAACATGAGAAGAACAGAGCTTAGGCAAGTAGTAAGGAAAACGAATTAGAATAGGAAATAGATTGAAATGAGTTGCTTCCCTGTTATCCCTTCTCCAACACATACAGAGGTTTCATGTTGTGTTCTGGGAACTCTGGCTTCCCTTCATGGGGTGGTAGCTCTCCCCTGATTGAGAGGATGACGAGCATTTTTGTCCCAGGTATGGGGATTATAATATGTATCTCAAGTATAAAAATTATACTTATGACCCTGGTTAGAGTTCTGGGAAAAATTCTCTATTAGGAGAAGGGTCCTAAAGGGGCAGAGGGAGGATACAGGTGATTCATGGTGGTGAAATCCAGAAAAAGTCCTTTTTGTCTCTAAATTGACAATTCTAAGACCAATAGGGTCAATGAGATTTATATACAAATACATATGATTCAAATAAGAATATGATACGGTTATCAGAGAAGCACTAAGTGCTATGAATATTGTCAGAGAATTTTAATATTGGAATAAACTCTTCAAGATTTTCCCTTCACTGTGCAGATGAGGAAACTGAGACCAAGAGGGGTGAAGTGATTTCATTAAATTCATGCATCTAATCAGTGACAACAGGACTCAAACCTATGTCTCTAAACTTGTTACTGTTTCTACTTTCCTATAATGGTTTTCTTCAGATCATGGGTCCCTCTACTTTGAAGACACCCCATTCCCTTGACCAGATTTCAATGACAGAACATTTTGAGAGTCTCAGATCAAGCTTCTAAACCATCAAAGTTTATTCTCTAGAAGGAATCAGAATGGAGGGGAGGGGAGCTTCATTCCCATCTAACACCCTGATTCTAAAAGGACATTTTCCTATTGCATCCTGTTAACTGAAAAGCCTGCCCCTTCCCTAAGACAGAATTTACTTACTGTCTTACTTTTGCCTCCATCAGACATGCAATAAAGCTAGGGTATGTTGTGTTATAGAAAATTCTATCAGAAAGTGCATGCAAGACTTGAGTGAAGAAAGTTCCATGCCTTTTTTAAATGTGTGCAAAATAGGCTTTAAAAACTTTAAGGTTGGAAAAAAAATTGCCTCTTTAATAAAAGACTTTAATAAAAAGCAGGCTTAAAACTGCCAAGTTGCCTCCTACCTACCTTAAGTTCAATGCCTCTACCAATGCCTAAGAAAAGCATCCTTTTGGGGCTTTTGGTATACTCTGCTGGAATCCCCATCCAGATTCCTTTCACCAATCTATAGGCAGATGTACTGGACACTCTCTAAAATTCATTATTCAAAATCTCCTTAGCATTCCCTCAAAGCCGTTATTCAAATTCTCCCTAGCATTCCCTCCAAATAAAACAAAAAAAAATTACCTTTTGTGCTAGATCATAATGCAGCTAATTTGGAATCAAAGTTGAATTACATTATATGTCGTTATAAGTCAGTTAAACTTATATGTGTGGCACAGAAAACCCAGACGTGAACCTACAAGTACCAGACTTCCACATTCTATTTGTGTTTTAATTAAATCATTGTCATTCTGTTTGAGCTGTTCAGGTCATAATTTAGCTCTACGGAATTTTTTTTGCCCATATCCAAAGGTAAATTCTCTTAAGTATTCTTCAGAGGGCTCCTGGAACAAAAGCCTTTGGTGGAAAGATCTCATTGTCTGATATCGTGGAATGTTTTGAAGTTTAGCAGATGGCTCGTTTTACAGATGATTGTTGAATAATACATTCCTAAACTCATGAAAAATAAATGTAGAATTAGAATGGTGCCAAAGCAAAAGGCACTAGAGTGTCTATGTCTTTGTACAGGTGTGCGTATTTAAAAAAAAAAACAGGTGATAAAGTAAAAATGAGCCAACTTAGATGGAAAAGTCTTGGTTGCAGTTGGATTCTCAAGGAAGGGCTTGGAGAGGATTAATGGTGGGAACTAAGGCTATGATTGTTTCTCCATGACTCTACCATAATGGTAGTGAGGTGGCACAGGGGAAAGGGTGCTGGGTTTAGAATAAAAAGAGGTGGGCTCAAATCCTGCTGTGGCTTACCTCTGCATGACCTAAGTCAAATCACTGCACTAGGGTTCAGTTTCCTCATCTGTAGAATGAAGGTTGGACTACATTGGGGATTTATTGTTGAACCAGAACTTGCAGCCCAAAATAATTCTTTTGGACTTTTACATACTTTCAAATAGGAGCATAAATTATTTCTAAGATTCAAAAAAAAAATTGGAGATATCCACATGGTAGGAGTTCTAAGTATCAAATGAATGAAAAAATATAATGGCAAAAGCGACTATGGATTGAGTGATAATAAGTAAATTTCCATTTAATTATTCACAACAGTATTTCTATATATTTGAAAAACAGTAATTGAAAGACAGAGGCCATGTTGTATAATGGCCATGGGGCAGGGAGATATGGTTCAGAACTTTCCTCTGACACTTAATGACTATATGACCCCCAGGGCAAGTTACTCCATTTCTCCAGGTTTCAGTTTCCTCATCTGTCAGATGAAGGGGCTGAATGACATTGCTTCTGAAGTCTTCTCTGCCTCTAAATCTATGATCTTAAGCTTTCTTATAAATAGTATGTAATTTGACTTAGTGGAAAGGTGTCCCATTCCAGGAATTCTTTGTGCTGCCCAAATCACAGGTTCTTCAGGTACTTGTGTATTAACAGTATTTGTGAGATAATATTTGCTCATTGTATGGAAGGCATATTTAATAACAATGCTTAACATTTATATAGATCTTTAAACGGCTTTATATATGTTATCTCATTTGACCTTCACAGTAACCTTGTGAGGTAGGTACTATTATTATCCACATTTTACAGATGAGGAAACTGATTCTGGGGGAGGATAAGTGATTTACCTAGGGTCACAAGGCTAGTCTGCATCTGAGGAGGGCAACCCATTTCTTCCTGACTTCAATTTGACAATCCTATCTGGTATACCATGTTGCCTTTATTCACAAAATTAAGATTAAAAATTGATAAGCACAAAATTGGAGCACATATAGCTTCATGGACCCCTACTATAACCATGCATGTCCTAAAGATCTGGAGCCCTGCAGCTGAGAACCACCATGATAAGTTATTTTGAAGAAAAGATTGTCGAGGTGATTTAATCTCTGTACTGGAACCTGTCAATCACCGAAGAGTGTCTATTTTTCTCTGTCTCCCTCTGTCCCCTCCTTTCCTTCTGAAGTCTGGGCATCCAAAACAAGCTAATAGATTAAAAGAGATCTGGTTGTTCAAAAGCTGAAACAAACCAATACCAAGCAAAGAAAGCTCATTTACTTTCCCAAACCCATTGGGCAATACCAAGTTGGGCCAGCTTCAAGGGCTAAGGCAATGTCTATCAGCCAAAGGAGGACATGCCAGGCAATAAGCATTAGACAAAAAAAGCCAACCTGACTGTTTTAAAAAGGAATTATCCAACTCATTAAAAAAGAAATCACCTTGTTTGGTGTATTGGCCCAGCACCTCTGAGATCAAATGCTGCTGACAGGAAGTAAAGGTAGTTTGGTCATTATAATTTTTTTTAAAATATAAGGTGTTATTCCAATGTAGGATGTTCTAGGAAAAGTAATATATTGCAGAGGAGGGAGCATAGGATTTGAAGTCAGGCAACCCATGTTCAAATCAGAGCTGTGTCATTAACTTCTACCCAGTGTTAGGCAAGTTTCTTTTTCCCTCTGGGCCTCAGTTTTCTCATCTGTAAAAATGGAAATATTCTGCTAAATGACTTCAAAACTCCTTTCCATGTCAAAACTCTATGCACATGTTTGTATACAAACATAGGCTGAAGAAGGAATGTTGGCTGACATCTGTTACAGAATAATTAACAGAATAATGCACTGGTTTTGGTTTCTATTCTATTGTGAATTGTTTTAAACCTTTATTAGAGGTGCCAACATGGACAAATTTTGATTGAGTATGTGTCCATTTTTTGAAATGTGATATTTATGAAATTCAACTATGCTTGCTAATTTCAAGCAGTTTCACTTATTTCTGAGTAGTAGTAATTTTAATAAGAGCAGCATATATTTTTTAAAAGTTATTAGTTTGAGCAAGAGAAGTACATGCCATGGAAACAAAATTTTGCTGGTTGGAAACCTCAATTGGTCTGTGACCTTATTGATATGGGGACTATGTAATGGTAAAGACTATGACCCATTCATCCCTTCTCATTCTATCTCACTCCTTTGCTTGTCTTCCCATAAATCCCCCATAGGAGAACCAACAAGGAACTAAAGGCCTTACTCATGGTCTCTTGGCTTTTTGGGGATACCAATTAGGCATGTAAGTTCTCTACTATTTACCTCTTACTCTTGCTAAATAACCAGTCCATATCTTTAGCTGGTAAAATCTACCTGGTGGCATCTTTTAAGTTCCTTTCCTGGCACAATTTCTCATTGGTAGATGTTTCAACTGATTTACACCCACCATATAACTATCCATTGTCCTTTGGATGCCCCACAGTGTTAATTATTCAAATGCTTTGGTGTTTCATTACTGGTAACTTTGCAACAGTACTAGAAGAATAGGGAAATGATCATCAAGTCAGGGACATTTATCAGACAATCAACCAATCAACAAGCACTTATCACACTCTCACTATGTGCCTATGTTAAGAACTAGAGATACAAAGAGAGACAAAAGACAATTCCCACCCTTAAGAAACTCATATTTTAATGGGAGAAATAGCATATACACAACTCTGTACATATAAGATATGTACAGGGTGAATGGAAGATAATGTCAGAGGGAAGACATTAATGTTGGAGGAGACCAGGAAAAGCCTCTTGCAATAGTCAGAATTTAAGTTGAGTCTTGAAGGAAGTGAGGGAAAGTAGGAGGTGGAGGAGAAGGAGAGTATTCCTGGCATGGGGACCAGTCAGAGAAAAGGCTGGAAGTTGAGGCTGGAAGGGAACAGACAATAAACAGCAACAGATGATGACCACATTTGGATAGCATTTGATTTCCATCTTCCAGTTAGTTATGTGCCTGCAAAGACAGAGTCTTCTCTAGAGTTGCATGTGTAAAAGCCCATCTTTCCATCCTCATACTTCCATTAGGACAACTCTGATGGTTGTGGGCTACAGCTTCCTTTGGCCTTTTGTTTTCATTTATGACAAGAAGGTCAACATTGATATGATTGTGCCCTCATTATTATGTCCATGAAATCACTGGTTAAAGAATGCAATTTAGAATTCCAAGAGTTTAGCTAACATTTAGAGATAATGTCTCACTCTTTGCCCCACCTCACCCCCTTTGCTTCCATCCTATATTCATCAGTGCAGAAATAGAAAGAGTCTATGTAAGACTGGGGAACATTTGGTATTTGCTTTTTTTTTTTTGAATAGGTTGCTATGGTCTACTAGTGCTAGGCCCCTCTCACTTAGCTAGGCTGGTCCAGGAAAAGATGTTATTTGTCACCATTCCCAAAGTTGGAACTTTTCCATCTTGGTAGAATACATGAGCTTAAGTCTTTAAGAATCCAGGGGTCGCTTTCATGCCATAAACAACCAGTGCATTTCTTTATCCAGTCACACGTCTATCTGGTGATGTCCTTTGCCAATGATGGGGCACTGGAGTAGGAGTTTGTGGAGGAGTGACTGAATTTAGCCATTCTTTGATATTTTGTTCCTTTATTAGGGATATTGTTAGCTGGCATTCAATTTTTGTTTATGCCAGTGACACATGTTGTGATATTACTTCAGCTCTTTCATAATGCAATAGGCTGCACACATACACATGCTTGCTTGAATGTAGAGTTACTAGAGCATACTCAATGATGCTCCCCAAGGCCAGAGACTGTGTCTTTACAGAATCACAGATTTAGAAGGGATCTCAGATTTAATCTAGCCTAACCTACCTAGAAATAAATCCTTTCTGCAATATATCTGGCACGTTTTCTTCTAGACTTTTCAAAAACACATCCAGTGAAGGAAATCCACTGACTCCCAAAGTGGTTCATTCCATTTGGAATTACTCTAATTGTTAGGAGTTGCTGTTTTCCTTAGTTCAGTCTTTTCAATTTATACTTATTTGTCCAAGTTCTATGATCTGGAGATTAATAAAACAAACCTTATCCCTTTTGCATAGGATAACCATTCCATTTATCATCTTCCTTCAATACCATTGTCTTGTACACTTCAAATGTTTATTAAAACATGTTGAATGAATGAAGAGATAAATGAACAAACAAATAAATAAGTTGCCAAATGGATGTCTGTGCTTGATATATTATATTGAATGGTACAATCGCATTGAAATTATTTGGCAAAGGTTTTTAACCTGGGTGTGTGGGTAGGTCAACTCTTTTTAAAAAGGTTTTGATAACTGTATTTCAATATAATTGGTTTTCTTTGTAACCAATTTTTTTTGTTTCATGAATTTAATTCATTATTTTGAAGGGTACGTTGGCTTTCTCAGACTGTTAAAGGGGCTCATAACATAAAAAGCATTAAAGATCTCTGTTCTGTAGTTTATCAGTTTACAGGAAGGGATCTCATCCCTAGATGGTGGCCATGAATCGACACAGTGGTTTTCTCCTTGGAAAGTGAATATATGAGAGGATTCAAAGACATAAGCCATCTTCTCATCCAAATCAAACTTTTTGCTAGTACAATATATTTTAAAGTAACTGGTTCCTCATGAACAGAATTATAAGCTAACAGAGCACTTTTATTTTTTATGTTTTTAAAGTGTTTGCCTTTTTCAATACTATTTTATTTTTTCCAATTACATGTAAAGACAAATTTTAAGATTCATTTTTTAAATTTTTGAGTTCCAATTTTCTCCCTTCCTCTCCTGCTCTTCCCTAAGATGGGAAGCAATTCAGTATGGGTTATATATGTGCAATTATATAAAGCATATTTCCATATTAATTATGTTGTGAAGGAAGAAACAGATCAAAAGAAAAAAAACATGAAAAAGTTTTTTTTAAAAGTATGCTTCTATCTGCATTCAGACTCCATCAGTTCTTTCTCCAGACGTGGATAGCATTTTTCATTGTGAGTCCTTTGGAATTGTCTTGGATCATTGTATTGCTGAGAAGAGGTAAGTCACTCATAATTGAACATTGTGTAATATTGCTGTTACTGTGTATAATGTTCCCCTGGTTGTGTTCACTTCACTTTGTATCAGTTCACATAAGTTTTTCCAGGTTTTTCTGAAGTCCACCTGTTCATCATTTCTTACAGCAAAGTAGTATTACTTTATATTCATATACCACAACTTATTTAGCCACTCCTCAATTAATGAGCATTCCATCAATTTCCAATCTTTGCCACCACAAAAAGAGCTGCTATAAATATTTCTGTATGTGTAGGTCCTTTTCCCTTTAAGCAATCTAACGGAGTACTTTTAACAAATAATCAATCAGCCTAAATACATCAATGATATTTTGTATTTTCCCTATAAAGAAATCTCCTGATATGCATTAAAAGTTAGTTCATTCATTCAATTAATCAATAAATTTTTATTAAGTACCTGCTATGTGCAGACACTGAGCCAGGTACTAGGGATACAAGTTAGTAAATATAAATGTATACACATAGTTAGGTAGAATGTAGTTTGGGAGGAAAGTTCCTGGCAATTCGGAGGAGAGGAAGATTCCACATAGTAACTTTGATACTCCAAGAGCTATAGGTCAGATTTCTGGGCATCTCTTTGAGAAACTTCCCTGTACTTTCCAGTGACTTATAAAGTATCTCCATATGCCTTGAAGCTAGCTTTTCATGATGCCAATTGGTAATTGTTCTTCAAATTTAACGAAAAAAAATCAGTCTTCAATTTACCTCTGCCTTGGCTCCACTACTCTAAAATTAAACAGAATTGTAAAGTATGGTCATCTCCTGCTTCCTCTTTGTCTTCATTCTCATGTCCAATCAAGGGAAGATTGAGATGGAGTCAAGAACTCAACTCATCAATGCTTCAATCAAGCAAGTTTTAGCTGCTCTTTCTGAATAGGACTTACTTACTGACTTCTTGTACTTTCCAAATTGACAAGAAAATTGGTCACTTAGAAACCACGCAGATTTCCTTTGACTCACACAGACATGCCCATGTATCAAAATTTTAACAGACAAAAATCTATAGTTTTGTCTCACCTGCCCTGACCCTGGTATTGAGATGTTGCTGCAGTTCTAGGCACACAAACAGTCTTCATTTCAACTCACACTAACAAGAACAACCACAGCCAAGTCCCACCTTGAAAAAATAATTAAAGGTCAAGAGTCAAGTTACTTTTAGTATTTCCAGGCTTGTAGCATAGGCTCTCAATGTCTTAGTTTCCATATCAGCAAAAGAAGCTATTTTCTAGTTCAAATTGGGATCTATTTTAAGCCCAAAGAGCAGCTTGTGTCATGCCTTCAGGTTACTTTTTGTCTTCCTAAGATATCCTTTTTAAAGATTTTTTTTTCATTTTAAAGTACCCAAGACCATCTCTGTGTAAGCCATTTCTTTTCATTAAGATGATGATTTTGGTGAATTATTTTAAACTCTCTGTAATGAAATTGATCAATTAGGTGATGGGATGTTATCTGAGATAAAGTGACCAAGGGTAGGACAGCAATGCCTTGTGTTTTGAAAGGACTAAGGTAATCCAGATGTGTGGATTTATTTGTACCATATGAACGAATGAGGTCTTACAGGAAAGCTTCCTTGTGCTCATGTAATTATCAAAGGGTTTTATGTTTGATGAAAGAGTTCTGAAAATGGACATCTATGTTTATAGGTAAGAGGATCATAGGGAATACTGAGTCCAACCCCTCATTTTGCAGATGAGGAAATTGAGTACCAAAGGAGGAAGTGACTTGCCCAAGGAAAGGTCTTCTGCAGAAGACAAGACTTAGCTGAGACATGAAGGAAGCCAGGAAAGATAGGGAAAAGAAATGAGAAGGGAGGACATTCCAGGTATAGCAGGTAGCTAGAGAAAAAGGCTGGACATCAAGTATCTTGTGTGATAAATTACCAGGAGGAAATTGTCACTTTATTGTAGTGGACATGGAGGAGAGTAGAGTATAAGAAAACTGGAAATGCAGGGAGGGACCAGGTTTTAACTTTAAAAGTCAAACAAAGGATTTTATATTTGATCCTGGAGATAATAGGGAACAACTAGAGTTGATTGAATTGGGGGAAGAGGGTGACATGTACTTTAAAAGATCAATTTAATAACTGAATGGAAGATGGACTGGAGTGGGGAGAGACTTGAGGTAGGGAGGTTAACCAGAGGTCTAATATTACAAGTCTAGGAATTTGGTGATAAAGGCATTTGCCACAGTGATGCAATGGCAAAGAAGACAAGGGAATATAGTGAGAGATGTTACAAAAGTCAATTGGATATAGGATATGAGAGTGGAGAGTCAAGGATGATACCTTGGTTATGAACCTGGGAGACTGAGAGGATGATGGTGTGCTCAATAGTAAACAGGGAGTTATGGAGAATGGGGATTTTTGGAGAAATGATGAATTCAGTGTGGGATTTATTGAGTTTAGTATGTCTATAAGACATCAAATTCAAGATGTCTGATAGGTAGTTGTTGATGTGATCCTGGAGGTAAGAAGAGAAGTTAGGGCAAACTAATTCATAAATGTCTTCTATTATCTGCCTATTTAGTGTAAGAATCACTTCTTAAAAGTTCTGATGATGAGTTTTGTTGATGCAAATTATCTACGATATTCATGATTGGCAGAGCCCCCAAAGTATGAGATATTCTAAGCCTGTCCCCATGTGGAAGGACCATTTTCAATTATTTGGGTCCTTCTGCTATATAATGGTTGACAAATGGCCCTGAAGAACTTTCCTCCAGGTTCTCTCCTATGACTGGAATACTCCTTATTCTCCTTCCTACCTCTTAGAATCCCTAACTTTTTTAGAGCTAAACTCAGGTGTCATTTCCTACATGAAGTGTTTCTTGATTTCTGGATACAAAGTAATGAAAAGTAGCATTTTCCTCATGTGTATTTTTTTATTTGCATATCTACACTTCTATTGCAATCAAATGTAATCTCCATGACATCAGGGACTGTCTTCGTGCTCAGCTCATAGTAGGTCCTTTATAGAGTCTTATTTTACTTCAAGTTGTCTCAGTTTTACAAACGGGAATACTGAGGTCTAAGTGACCTCAAACATGGACTAATGCTTAGATTAGAAACAACTTTTGCTGTTTTGCTTTTTAGCTCTAGACCCAGGACTGGCAACCCTACCAGATAAGATTGAAAGTAGCACATGAAGCCAACCTGCCTGGCTAGCAGGCTACCTCCAATATCAGAAAGGATCCAGATTGTTTGCTTCCATCCATGTAAATAAGTCCAATCCCTCTTTAGAAGGAACATAGGGGAACACTGTTGTCTAGCCTTAAAAGTGCATTCAGCCTACATTATTGAAGTATTGGGGGATTCATGAAAGAACACCCATACATCAGCTGAGCTTTTCAAAGGAGTTTAGGATGGGGAGCAAGGAGGAAGGTGGACAAGTCTAACAATTTCAACGTGGGCTCGTTGCCTCCATTCTAAAGAACAGAAAATTATTTACTTCCAAGATCCTCTCTTTTTTTCAAATTGGAGAAAACAAATGGTAGAATAGGGAGTCTTCATGTCCCCGAAGACTTAAAGAAAGCCTGGCACAAAATAAATACGGCAATCCTTTTCAGGTGTCATTGCTACTCAGCACTGTCTGGAATGTCTGCACAGTGGAGTGACAAATGGATATTGTATTAGGCTGATCTGTAAACTTTAATGGTCAATTATGCTCTGCAGTGCTTGAAATTGGCTAACGAATGAATTGCATTATAACTACTGAAGCCAGAGGAAACAGAAGGGACAAAGTTGCCTGGGAATGTTCCGGATGAAAGGAAAAGTTTAGGGGAAAGAGAGTAGAATTCCCTTCCCAACAATGAAATTTCTATTCTCTAGCAGACCCTTTGCTCTTTATGGAGTCACCGAATCTTAGCTCTAGAGTTGGAAGGATCATAAATTTAGGGAAGGAAAGGCCCTTAAAGATTATCTAAGACTAAGCCAACATCCTCATTTTACAAACAAGGAAACTGATGCCCAAAGAAATTAACTCACTCAGGGCCATACCATAAACAATGAAGCCAGTATTTGAACCTTCATCCTGTGACTCCTAAGCTAATACTTGACCACTTGGCTGCTTGCCAATTTAGCTAAACTTCCTGAAGCCCTGATTGTCCTTACCAAGCAAGGATTGAAAAGTTGAGTCCATTTTGATTGTTTTGGACATCAGAGGTAGACTAGCCTTGGATAATAGCTGCATAGCTAGGCACTGTGCCAAACACTTTGCAAATATATCTCATTTCATCCTCACAACGTCTCTGGGAGGTGGGTGTTAGCATCTCTGTCTTACAGTTGAGGAAATGAGGAAGGCAAATGTTAAGTTCAAGGTCACACAACTAGTAAGTGATTTTAACTCAGGTCTTTCTCATTCCAAGTCCAGCATTCTATCCACTGTGTCACCTACCTGCCTCTATTATGTCAATCTCTCTGGGTTGTATGTCATTCTGAGAGTTCTACTCCCTTCCTTCCAGACCCATCCATTGGTCTTAGACATGATAATATTGGGTAAAAATGGCTAACTGCATCACAGGTACCTCCAAGATAACATGGAATCTGGACAGGCTTCTCCTTCAGACAGCCCCTGGACCTGTGGGAACATCATCATTTCAGGGGATTTCAGCCCATGACAGGGCTACTGGGGTAATAATTTGGGGTCAGGCAGTAGTTCAGAGCCATTACAAATTACAAGGGTGATCACATTATTAGTGGAAGAATAACGGGAGAAAAACGGTCATTCCCAACCCTCCAATTTTTAGGGTAGCCACAAACCCAGGACTACCCAGTGCTCTAGGCACAGTTCTGCAAGAAGCTCGCTATTGAAAATCATTCTGAATCTTCCTGTCTCCATAACCTTTTCCTCATGGTATCCTAAAGCAGAACCTCCAACAATGCACTTGGCATAAGGAGACATATGGGTTCAAGGGTAAGCTCCCTGAGGGTAGGGTCAGGTTTACAGTTGCTTTGTATCTCAGGATCCTATTACAATGCTTGGCACATAGTAGGTGCTCAATAAACACTTTATCCTGCCTCTTATACTTAAAGACTGTCATAGAATGAGGAAGACACTTTAAATCTGTGAGCCTCATTATTCTCACCTGTAAAATGGGTATAACATCACTTAACTCACAGGGTTGTGAAGCTCAGACACAATGTAAAGTGTTTTTTGCAACCTTCAAGTGTTTTATAAATGTTGGTTATGATTATGATTACTTTATTGTTTTTATTCTTCTTATTCCCCTTCCTCCTTCTCCTCTTTCTCCTCCTCCTCCTCCTCTTTCTCCCCCTCCTCCTCTTCTTCTTCTTCTTCTTCTTCTTCTTCTTCTTCTTCTTCTTCTTCTTCTTCTTCTTCTTCTTCTTCTTCTTCTTCTTCTTCTTCTTCCTCTTCTTCTTCTTTTTCTTCTACTACTACTTCTCTTTTTTCCTTTTTTTCTTTTTCGATTTTCTTTTCCACTTTTCCTCCCTCTTTACGTCTCCCTGGGTCTTCCAATCTTACTAAAGTTGGAATGCAGTGGCTCTTCTTGGCCCCAACCCCACTGCTGATCATTATGGAAGGTTTGACCTGCTTCATTTATGACCTATGCTTCTCCTTAGACATCCTGGTGACACCCAACCCCATTTCCAGGGGCTCGCTATATAACTGCTTAACTGAGTTCAGACATCTGATGAGCTTTAGCCCTTTTGCAGCTTAAACTCCCAAACTAAAGGGATCCACTAATCTCAGCATCCCCAAGTAGCAAGGAATATAGGCATTTGTCATCCTATTCAGCTTCTTCTGCTTTTTAATGAGATTCATACAGAAACAGTGCTGGGACAAATCCTGCTATTTTATTTACTATTTAATGATCTGCACTATTTTTGGTTGAAGTAACTCATTTTTGTAGTATAACAAAAGGATTTAAGCTCATTCTCAGTTGGCTTCTTGAAAGCATCCTTGAAAGCTAACACACCAAGAGGACAAGAGAGGTGAGACACACCTCACACTGTTTCCACAAGATTTTGGCAGCCTTTGCTCAATCTCCATATTCTGAAAGGTTCTCTTTCACTGCATCTTGGAGATTCTGAGTAATTGATATGGAGTTATTTATGGAAAAGAATGTTCTTAAGTTTTTAGGGATCTACACTCTATCAAGGCTTTCACTGGCAACAGTTCAGTCTGGGATAATAGTGCAATTCCAGGACTGTTTGCTGATTGAGTGTTGGCTTGTTATATATCAGCTCATGAAGATAAGGAGAACCTGGTGTATAAGTTTAGGCACCAGATCATGATTTCATTAGCATTAAGGTGCTAAATATTTATAGACTGTAGTACTGCATTTACACTTAAAAAGTATTTCCTTGCATTTATTATTATTTTTATGATGTAGGAGGGGATATGGCATTCCCCCTCAAGCCCAGCATCCATTTAGTCTGATGCTATGATCCCTCTCAAAGTAAGCATTTACTAGCTATCATTATGTAATTGAAAATATAAGTAATATAAGGATATGTGCATGTATTTGTATGTGAGTGTTTATATCTATGTATGTGTGAAACAAAAGAATCATTCTAATGTTAGTTCCCAGAATGATGGGATCTCAGAAATTGGAGGGACCTCAGAGACCTAAGCACTACCTCTACAAGAATCACTTCCACATCCTACCTGACTAGTGGTCTTACCAGCCTTTGCAATACCTAAAGAGAGGGGGGAACTCAGCAGTTCTAGAAGCAGCCCATCTCACTTTAGGATAGTTCCAATTAGGAAGTTTTTTTAACTTCTATCTACTCAAAATCTGTTTCTGGATAACTATTTTTCCCCTTGGTCACACTAAATCATATCCAGTCTTCCTCATTGCCCACCTCCTTGTCACTGGACAAACTATATTTTTCCCTTTACCACCTTATAGCCTTTCTCTTCTCTCTCTCTCTCTCTCTCTCTCTCTCTCTCTCTCTCTCTCTCTCTCTCCCCTCTCTCTCTCTCTCTCGCTATTTCTCTCTCTCTCTGCTTGTCTCTGCATGTCTGTCTCTGTACCACTTTTCATCCTTCTGTGAATCTCTTTCTGTCTTTGACTATCCATGTCTCCGTGTCTCTCTGTCTCAAACTACCAGTTTCTCTGCCTTTTTCTATCTCTGTTTCTCTGCCTTTTTCTGTCTTTGTCTCTGTCTCTCCCCCTCATCCTCTTTGAACATGTCTCTTTGCTTTTCTCTGCCTCTATATTTCTCTCCCCCATTTCTTGGTCTCCCTCCATCTACCCAACCCTCCACCTGTTACAAGAGGGCTAAATTTGGCTAAGGAGAGGCACATAATTTGCTTGCTACTTTTCTCCAGCAGAAAGCTCATCAATCTCTGTTTCTGTCATTACTATTTATGTTTAGTAATAATAAAGAGGAGAGCTTCCTTCAAAACTCAGGTTCTACAGACTCAGAAAGCTTAGCAAGCTAAGCCTTAGCCCATCGTGAAAAAACAAACACAAAGGCCATAAATAACATTTGGATATTTGCTCAGCTCCTTCACAAACTAATGGGTTGCCAGGTGGATGAAGCACTGGCCCATGGCCTTCTGCTCTCTCTCATTTTGCACCATTGCCTTTCTTGGGAATGTACTGGGAAGAATATGTGGAGCAGGAGAAGGAACATTGTGGGGGCAGTGGTGGCTGTCATCATCTCAAGGTAGTTTCTTCTCTGGTCTATTCTAAAGTTGAATATATGTAGATGTGTTACAGTAATAGGCCTAAATGCAGTATGTTCAAACTGCACTTCTGGCTGGAAGTTGGCCCATGGAAATTCAAATCTGGCTTAGACTAGATGCCCCGTTCCTCCCCACTCCAGTTCCCTGCCCCACCCCCACCCCCTCATGCTAATCCATATTCATGGAACACCACTACCAGAGCAGAACAGGGCTGGTCAGCTGTTCACTCACCGTGGCACTCTCCGACTCATTTATGCATCTATGTGTCCACAGAAATTGATTGAATCACCCTTCACAAACACCTCAGGGGTCTCTGCACAGTTCCTCTAGCTCTCTTCCAACACTATGCCCCTTACATAAATCTGGAATCCTTCATTCTCCCCGAGAGGCCACTCTCAGTCAATAAACATAGCTTTCAGGCCACCTTGCCTCCCCAGTTCTAGACCAAATTCTCCCCTGCCAATCATTCCTGAGGCTTTTACATAGATCAGGGATGTTTCAAATTCAACTCTTCCTTTTAGCCCCATCCCATGCCCAGGTGCTAAAAACAACCCTTACCTGAGCCCCTGACACGAGGATAGCTCCAGAGAAGCTACAGACATTGGGCAATACTTGAACAAATGGAGAAATATGCCTAGAGGTAAAAATGTGCACTTGGCTTCCCAATCTTCACTAGAGTTGCAATTACTCAGTTTGATTTGACTAACTTTTTTTAGCCAACTACTTTGTGCCAGGCACTATAGAAGGTATTAGAATACCAACAGCTAATTAGTGTCACAATTCTTCCAAGGGAAAGGAGGAAAAAAAGTGAAAAAAATACCTGATAAGTTTACTATATTTTGTAAAGAAATAGGAAGTTGGGCATGTTAGATTTGCAGTTTCATATGCAAAATTCTTTTCTTTCAATTCTACCATGTTATGGAAATGCTTGTCATATTTCTTAAGTTCAGAATAAAAATATAAAGGAAAACAAACCACACACTGCCCTCCAGGAGCTCCCATTTTGTAAAAAAATTGGGGGGGTTGGGAGGGAGGTTAGAGAATGAGAAGTTCCCTACTAAGCCCACTAAGGAGTTATCTGGTGGTTTATGATTATAAAAGTTAAATCAAATCAATTACTCTTTATGCTGAATTATTTTTAAAAATAAATTATGTGACTAATTTGGAAATATGTTTTACGTGACAGCACATGTATAACCAATATCAGATTGCTTACTTTCTCAGGGAAGGAGTAGGCTAGAGAGGAAAAGACAAAATTTGAGCTCAAAACTTTACAAAAGAATGTTAAAACTATTTTTATACATAATTGATGAAAAATAAAATATTAGAAAAATACATTCTAATTCTTGGTATAAGAAAAAAGGCTTGCCCCCATGCTAGCCCCTATTCATGGAACATCATTGTCAGAGTTGAAAAGGGCTGCCCAGCCCCTCACTGACACTGGTATACTGGGACCCAGTCATCCATGTATCCATAGAAGTTAACTGGAGCACCCCTCACACACAACTCAGAGGTCTCTACATAATCCTTCTAGCTCTATTCCACCACAATGTCCCTTAAACATAACTTGAATCCCTTCTTCTCCCCCAGAAGCCACTGACAATCAACAAAGCTTACAGGCCTCCTTGCTTCCCCACTTCTACACCAACCCCTCACTCTTGCCAACAATTCCTGTGGCTTTGAAAGACATTGAGGATGTCACAAGTGTAAGCTTCCCTCTCAGCCCCAGCCCAGCCCTTGGTGCTAACAGTGGCCCTTGCAGGAGCCCCTCACACCAGGCTAGCTCCAGAGAAGCTAAGGAGATTTGATCAATACTTGCCCAAAAGGAGAAATAAACAGAATGGGAAGAAAGCACTTGCCTTTCCCATCCTGTTGCCTTCATTAGAATCATCATGACTCAAGTCAATTTAATTTATCTAACTGTTTTTAGCCACCTCGAATTTTTGCAGGTATTGTACTCCCTATTAGAGTATAAAGACAACCAAATCAGACCCTGTCCTGAATGAAAGAGGGGCAGGGGTGGGGGAGGCAACCATATGTCCCAAATAAGTTTAAAAGCCCACTAAGGCTTTTCCTGGTAATTTATAATTACAAAAAAGAAAATTCAATTAAAATATTTTGTATACTAAATGGTTTTTTAGAAACCACATTGTATTACTTAAAATAAGAAACAAGCCTGCTTATCTTTTATTCCACTTAGCAGATTTATAGACGTTTTCAATCCTGAAATTGCTTGGGGAATGTAATTTGACAACTGCAGAGAGGATAGATTAGGGAGGAAGGAGACAGCAAGGAGGCAAATGTGGAGGTCACTGCAATAGGAAAGAGTCATGAGAACCACAATGTTGGTGGCCACTTTCCTTCTGCAGGGAAGAATGGACAGCCAATTCTTGCATTTGTTATCGTGGGGATGGCCTTCATGTGTGGGTGGGACTTAATGGCTAGAGAGGTGCCTTGATAATCTCAAATTCTGTGACTCTCAGTAAGTGGATGGAAAGGGAAGGATGGGAAGGATGCTTGAGGAGACTGGGGAACCCAGTTGGGGAGGAAGAGGAAAGGAAAGAACCTACCAATAGACTCTTCTGTCCACAGAGCATCTGTGCACAAATCAGATATGAAAATCCCTTGAGCTGAATCTCCATACTTTCATAACATTCCTCCTTACACCTAAGAGCACTCTCAGCTTGGTGAAAACTGTCCTGCTAAAGGAGTCAACCAGAGATATGAACTCTGGGGGCGTCAGGGCTGACAGGACCAGCCAGGATTAACAGGTTGAAGTGCAGAATTGCAGGCTAGAGGAGTAAACACCTCCTCTGGGAGGCCCTAAAGGGGAGGGGCTACATCCTATAAAAGGAGACCATCCTGCCCCTCAGAAGCACTGCCTTCAGTGGAGCTGAAGTCTTTTCATCTCAGCTGCTGTAGCAAAGAAACCCCTGGAGAGAGGAGAATGGCTACTATTTTGGAAAAACTGCAGGAATTTGAGAAGGAAATCACCTGTAGCATCTGTAGGAGCTACTTCTCTGAGCCAGTCACCATCTGGTGTGGGCACAGCTTTTGCAGAGCATGTCTCTCCCACAGCTGGAAACTTGGAGCTACAGCTTTCTCTTGCCCTGAATGCAGGCAAGTGTCCCGAGTCAGAAAATTCCCAGGAGTCAATGGGATCCTAGCACAACTGACTGACTTGGGCAAAGAGCTCTGCTTCCTGTATTTGCAGCATACTGAAGGACAGAGAGAGTGTGCCAGGCATCAGAAAGCGTTCAAGCTCTTTTGTGAAGATGACCAGACACCACTGTGTGTGAGATGTTCCCAAAGCCCAGAGCATGGGGCTCACAAACTGTCTCCTGTAGAAGAGGCTGCTCACAAGTGCAGGAAGAAGCTCCAGCATGTTCGGAGCCACTTGGGGAAGCACTTTAAGGAAGCTAAGGAACTTCTTGATCAGGAGGAGAGAAGTGCTCTTCACTGGAAATGGATGATCACGGGGGCATATACCAAGCTGCACCAGTTCCTGAAGGAGGAAGAATCCCAATGTCTTAAAAGGATAGTGGAAGAGGAAAGGGCTAGCCAGGACAGACTATCCCAGCACAGACAAGCCCTCCTGGACCTCATGCTATCTGTGCAGAAAGCAAGCCACCAATCCAATATGCATCTGCTACAGGAAGTCAAGCAGTTGCTGGAAAGGAGAGAGTCAGTGCTGTCTCAAAGGGCCAAGGCTGTCAGCCCAGAGCTGAGAGAATACCCCATCCCTGGCATGATGGAGATGCTCAGACAATTCAGAGTGGACATCACAATGAATCCCAGATCAGCCAATCCCTTTGTGACTGTTTCTGAGGATCTGAAGAGTGTGAAGGCTGGAGAAGGCTGGCAGGGAGAGACCAAGCACCCTGAGCTTGCTTTTTGCAATTATGTGCTTGCTGAACAGGCCTTCAGCTCAGGCAGGCAGTACTGGGAAGTGCATGTGACTCAACTATCTCAGTGGACACTGGGGATCCATACCCCATTCCTGAGGAAAAGGAGGTGCAGTAATGTGGACTCCTTTGCTTCTGTGTTCCTGCTTCACTGTGTTAAGAAGGAAGAGGATTACTATTTACAAACCTATCCTGGATCATTGGACCATCAAATGACAGGCCCTCTGCCCAGGGTTGGGATATATCTAGAATATAGCCCTGGCACTCTTGCCTTTTACAATGTCCTCCAACGCTCCCTCATTTATAGGTTCTTCCCCATTCCCTTCACAGAGCCGATCACACCCATCTTTTCTCCTGGTCCCCCACTTCCAGGATCAAAGGCTGGTCCCATGACTATCTGTCCAGTGGACTCTCATCTTTGTGCTTGCTGCTATTCCTGTCTTTGAGCATTTCTCCGGGGAAGAATTCTTAGCCTACCATTAGGCTCCCCAGATGGGGGCCTTCAGTTTCCAGCCTTCTGTGCAAGAAGATGAGTATCACTTCCTTCACAATGAAGGAAAGGTTCCTTGCCCATCAACTGGAGACTTTTCTTAGACAGTGTAAGCTGATTTGAACTTTTCCCAGTCCTATGTCCTTGGAATTTCTGTAAACCTGACTGAATACTATTTGATACAAAGTGAAATAAATTTTATCTTTTACTGTGCTTATACATATTTGTGTTGGTCTTTTTTCATTTCATTTCAGTCCTGTCCAATACTTTGTGATCCCTCTTGGGTATTGTTTTTGGTTTGTTTGTTTTTTTCTGCAAAGGTGATAGAGTGGTTGGGCATTTCCTTCTCCAGTACATTTTACAGATGATGAAACTGGGACAAACTGGGTTAAATGACTTGTCCAGCATCACAGAGCTACCAAGTGTCTGAGGCTAGATTTGAATTCAGACAAATTAGACTTTCTGACTCCAGGCCACATATTTTATCCGTTTCCCCCCATTTAGCTGCCCCTTTGCGCACATCAGAATTAAAATCAATTTCAAATGGGATAATAAAATTAGTTGGCAAGTATTCCTAATGATCAATTTCTTCTACTCCTTTGGAATATTCATATCCCAAACTGGGAATCCCTGATGTGTTTGTGGGCTATATATACATACATATGGCTAATATATACATTATGAGTATGGTAATGGCTATCTCAGGGCAGTTAACTATTGAGTGTTTGTCTCTTCTGGACACAGTGAGAATCTGGGTAGAATATTCTGGTACAAATATCAAAAAGAAATATCCTGTTTCATCATCATTCATTTGGTTTGATGTTCTATTCTCACTTTTCACTTATCTCCATGACGACTCTCTAGCCTTGGAAGGAAGACGTAGTATGAATATGACATCTTTTCTGCTACAATGCTTTCTCTTATCCTGTCATTTGGGTCCCAGCACCAATGCAATGGTTGAGAACTTCTAAATGGTGGGAGACAAGCCCACCCCTGTTTTCTGTCAGCATAATCTCTGGGTCTCTGACAGGGGATTCTGGAATTATCTGATGAAGATGATGCTTCTGCTGCTGCTTCTGATGACTATGAGGATGAAGATACTGCTTGAGGATTATTAGCTTCTTCAAGGCCAAAAGAGAGAATAGAGTAGGAAGTTTTACATTCTGTTTGCACCTCTAAGTCCTTCTAAATTCTGTTAGGAATAGAAATAACTCATTAAAGCGTGGACTATTTCAAAATGCTTAGACAAAACCTAGGTCAGTGAATCCAGGCTCTCCAGATTCTCTTGATCTAAGCCAAAGGTTGTACCTTAGCTTCTGGGGAATCAGAAAAGTTGGAAGATGTGCTTAGGTCACAGAGGCAGAAACTTGATGCCTCCTTCAGGATTGGAAGTCCAACACTCTAAGCTTTATGCGATATTGCCTCTCCTTACAAAGGTAATGGACCAAACCTTGGCATCAATCAAGAAGACCTGGGTTCAAATCCTTTCCTGGGCCACATTTCGGTGTGTTACCTTAGGAAAGTCATTTCACATCTCATTTCCTCAGAAAATTCTTAGAGATAATAATTCCCAGAGGAGGTGCCCATTACTATTGGTAGAGAAACTTGGAAAATTCCTTGCCTTAAGTTGCCTGCATCACAATCCTAGCTAGCATCTGCATAATGCTTTGAAGGATTGCAAAGTGCTTTTCATTTGTTACCTCACTGGATCCTGATCACCACCCAGTGAGGCAGGTGTTATTCCAATTCCCATTTCACTTAGGTGCAGGGTGAGGCTGTGAGAAATTCTATGATTTTGCCCAGGGTCACCCCAACAGCAAGTTCTTGAGGCAGGATTGAGCTCAGGACTTCCTGACTTCAAGGCAAACACTCCATGTAGTGCAACTGATCAAAAAAATGCTGCTTTATTATAACATCTGGGACCTGATGTGTTTGGACTAGATGGCCTCTGTGGTTACTTCCAGGTTGTAATTTTGATCAGCCGTGCATTAGGGAATATAGGTGCCTCCTTGCATTTTGAGATGCATTCATTCAAAGAAGACTGTTAGTGTGATAAAGTGGTTGTATTTCTTTTTTCCACCTCTTTCTAAGGTACAATTTATTTCACAGAAAATAATGACTGAATGAATGGTGAGATAGACAGCATATCGGACTTGACTTCATGAGGAACCTGGGTTCAATCGAAATTCTCATCCTTTTTGTTGATGTCACCACCTAATCATTCCAAGGCTTAGTTTCTTCATCTGTCAAGTGGAATTATGACCTATACATGCCATTGACCTCACGGGATTATGGTAAAGATGCAAGAAGGCAATGTACATATATAGTGCTTTGCAAATCTTGCTATATAGGTCTACAAAACCAGCAAAGGAAATCTCCCACTACTAAGTGGATTAATAAATGTGATACAAAGAGAAATCACAAAATTTCATGGGGAGGGAAATGCATATTATTTTGTTAATAACTGAATATTATTTTGTGATCTACTCTTTTCCTTTCCTTTCCATCAAAACCAGACCACTGAAAAGCTAGTATCTTTCCCAGGTCTCAGTTTGTCTGAGGCTATACCCATTCAGTAATTATGGTTAGCCTAATTGACGAAATGATTACTACATACCTAGAAACTCTGTGTCTTGGGGCTTCCACTTGATTCAAGAAGTCAAGTTGATCTGTGGCGGGCAGATGCTTTCTTGAGGCTTCCCCGTCCGTTCTGTGAGGACAGCCTCAAGAGAGCCACTGTAGCAGGCAATGGGGAAGTAGAAAGATGCCTGACTTCAGACACTGGAGAGATGTGACTTTAAATCTTACTTTTACCATTGTTTGCTGTGACTGTGGGCAGGTGACTTAATTACAGTTGATCAGAGATTTTGAGATAAAAGAAGCAAGGGTGACCAATAGAACCAACTGTGATGGGACTAGTTGAGGTTAACCCTGCTGTGTCTTGGCATTTCTACTTTGGACAAGAAAGGAAAACTTTCAGAACCCAGAACAACAGTGATTCTGAAGAGTGAGACTGGCCGAAATGCAGTATGTTCAAACTGCACTTCTGTCTGGAAGTTGGCCAATGAAAATTCAAATCTGGCTTAGAATAGATGCGCCTTTGCAATCCCTCCCCAGTTCCCTGCCCCACCCCCAACACACGTGCTCTCCCCCGCCCCCCGCCCCGCTACCCACTCTACTCCATACTCATGGAACACTCCTATCGGAGCAGACCAGGGCTGGCCAGGTGTTCACCCACTCTCAAACTCACTTGTGCATCTTTGTGTCCACAGAAATTGATTGAATAACCCTTCAAACACAGTTCATGGGTCTCTGCACAGTTCCTCTAGCTCTATTCCAAAACTATGTCCCTTACATAAATCTGGATTCCTTCATTCTCCCCCAGAAGCCACTCTCAATGAGTCAATGAACACAGCTTTAAGGCGTCCTTTCTTCCCCACTTTTAGATGAAATTCTCCCCTTGCCAATCATTCCTGAGGCTTTTACATAGATCAGGGATGTTTCAAATTCAAGTCTCCCTTTTAGCCCCATCCCATGGCAGGGTGCTAAAAAAAACCCTTACCTGAGCCCCTGACATGAGGATAGCTCCAGAGAAGCTACAGACATTGGGCAATACTAGAACAAATGGAGAAATACGCCTAGAGGTAAAAATGTGCACTTGGCTTCCCAATCTTTATTAGTATTTTTATGTGAGAAAACCATGAAAAACAAGCCAATGATTTCCTAAAGGAGACCCAAAAAAATACTGAAAAAAATATTGGAGGAAACAACACTTTAAAAAATAGACTAACTCAAATGGCAAAAGAGATCCAAAAAGCCAATGAGGGGAAGAATGCCTTGAAAGGCAGAATTAGCCAAATGGAAAAGGTGGTCCAAAAGACCAATGAAGAAAATACTAACTTAAAAATGAAATTGGAACAAGTGGAAGCTAGTGACTTGATGAGAAATCAAGATATTATAAAACAGAACCAAAGGAATGAAAAAGTGGAAGACAATGTGAACTATCTCATTCGAAAAACCACTGACCTAGAAAATAGGTCCAGGATAAATAATTTAAAAATTATTGGACTACCTGAAAGCCATGATCAAAAAAAGAGCCTAGATATCATCTTTCAAGAAATTATCAAGGAGAACTGCTCTAATATTCTAGAGCCACAGGGTCAAATAGAAATTGAAAGAATCCACCGATCACCTCTTCAAATAGATCCCAAAAAGAAAACTTCTAGGAATATTGTCGCCAAATTCCAGAGCTCCCAGGTCAAGGAGAAAATACTTCAAGCAGCCAGAAAGAAACAATTTGAGTATTGTGGAAACACAATCAGGATAAAACAGAATCTGGCAGCTTCTACATTAAGGGTCCGAAGGGCATGGAATACAATATTCTGGAGGTCAATGGAGCTAGGATTAAAACCAAGAATCACCTACCCAGCAAAACTGAGTATCATGCTCCAAGGCAAACTATGGATTTTCAATAAAATAGAGGACTTTGAAGCTTTCTCAGTGAAAAGACCAGAGCTGAATAAAAAATTTGACTTTCAAACACAAGAATCAAGAGAAGCATGAAAAGGTAAACAACAAAGAGAAATCATAAGGGACTTAACTAAAGTTGAACTGTTTTGTTTATATTCCTACATGGAAGGATGATCTGTATGATTCATGAGACCTCAGTATCATAGTAGCTGAAAGGAATATGCATATATATAATGTATACATATATATATACACACATATGTGTGTGTCTATGTATGTATGTATGAAGGTGTGTGTGTATATATATATATATATATATATATATGCATGCATGTATATATGCACACACACACACAGAGAGGGCACAGGGTGAGTTGAATATGAATGGATGATATCTAAAAAAATAAAATCAAATTAAGGGATAAGAGAGGAATATATTGAGAGAGGGAGAAAGGGAGAGATAGAATGGGGTAAATTGTCTTGCATAAAAGTGGCAAGAAAAAGCAGTTCTCCAGGAAGGGAAGAGGGGGCACGTGAAGAGGAATGAGTAAATCTTGCTCTCATCGGACTTGACCTGAGGAGGGAATACCATACACACTCAATTGGGTATCTTACCACACAGGAAGGAAGGAAGAAGATAAAAAAGGGGAGGAGATAGAAGGGAGGGCAGATGGGGGGAGGAGGTAATAAAAACAAACACTTTCAAAAAGGGAAGGGGTCAAGGGAGAAAATTAAATAAAGGGGGATAGGTTAGGAAGGAGCAAAACATAGTTAATCTTTCACAACATGAGGATAGTGGAAGCGTTTTACAAAATGATATGCATGTGGCCTATGCTGAATTGCTTGCCTTCTTAGGGAGGGTGGGCGGGGAGGGAAGAGGGGAGAGAATTTGGAACTCAAAATTTTTTTTATTTTTTTTTAATTTATTTAACATATTTAGTTTTCAGTATTGATTTTCACAAGAGTTTGGATTACAAATTTTCTCCCCTTTTCTACCCTCCCCCCCACTCCAAGATGGCATATATTCTGGCTGCCCTGTTCTCCAGTCAGCGCTCCCCACTGTCACACCACTCCCCTCCCATCCCCTTTTCCCTTCCTTTCTTGTAGGGCAAGATAAATTTTTACGCCCCATTGCCTGTGTATCTTATTTTCTTATTGCATGCAAAAGCGTTTTTGTTTGTTTTTGAACATCTGTTTTTAAAACTTTGAGTTCTAAATTCTCTCCCCTCCTCCCTTCCCAGCCACCCTCCCTAAGAAGTCAAGCAATTCAACATAGGCCACATTCGTATCATTATGTATAACCCTTCCACAATACTCATGTTGTGAAAGACTAACTATATTTTGCTCCTTCCCAACCCATCCCCTTTTATTGAATTTTCTCCCTTGACCCTGTCCCCTTTCGAAAGTGTTTGTTTTTGACTACCTCCACCCCCATCTGCCCTCTCCTCCATCATCCCCCTCCCGTTTTTTTTAATCTTCTTCCCTCTTCTTTCCTGTGGGGTAAGATTCCCAATTGGGTATGTATGGTATTCCCTCCTTAGGCCAAATCTGATGAGAGCAATGTTCACTCATTCCCCCCTCATCCGCCCTCTCCCCTCCTCCCACAGAACTGCTTCCTCTTGCCACCTTTATGGAAGATAATCCATCCCATTCTATCTCTCCTTATCTCCCTCTCTCTGTTCCTCTCTCATCCCTTAATTTGATTTTATTTCTTTTAGATATCTTCCCTTCATCTTCAACTCACCCTGTGGCTGCTCTCTCCCTCTCTCCCTCTCTCTCTCTCTCTTCTCTCTCTCTCTCTCTCTCTCTCTCTCTCTCTCTCTCTCTCTATATATATATATATATATATATATATATATATATATGTATATATATATACACATACACACATAGATATACATACATACACATTGACCCATATATATACATAAACATATATGTATGCATATTCCCTTCAGCTACCCTAATACTGAGGTCTCATGAATCATACACATCATCTTTCCATGTAAGAATGTCAACAAAAGAGTTCACCTTTAGTAACTCCCTTGCAATTTATTTTTCTTGTTCTTTTTCTTGATTACCTTTTCATGCTTCTCTTGATTCTTGTGTTTGAAAGTCAATTTTCTATTCAGTTCTGGTCTTTTCACTGAGAAAGCTTGAAAGTCCTCTATTTTATTGAAAATCCTTATTTTGCCTTGGAGCATGATACTCAGTTTTGCTGGGTAGGTGATTCTAGGTTTTAATCCTAGCTCCATTGACCTCCGGAAGATCGTATTCCAAGCCCTTCGATCTCTTAATATAGAGGCTGCCAGATCTTGGGTTATTCTGATTGTGTTTCCACAATACTCAAATTGTTTCTTTCTGGCTGCTTGTAGTATTTTCTCCTTGATCTGGGAGCTCTGGAATTTGGCAACAATATTCCTGGGAGATTTCTTTTTGGGATCTACTTGAGGAGGTGATCGATGGATTCTTTCAATTTCTATTTTGCCCTGTGGCTCTAGAATATGAGGGCAGTTCTCCTTGATAATTTCTGGAAAGATGATATCTAGGCTCTTTTTTTGATCATGGCTTTCAGGTAGTCCAACAATTTTTAAATGATCTCTCCTGGATCTATTTTCCAGGTCAGTGGTTTTTCCAATGAGATATTTCACATTATCTTCCATTTTTTCATTCCTTTGGTTCTGTTTTATAATATCTTGATTTCTCATAAAATCACTAGCTTCCACTTGCTCCAATCTACTTTTTAAAGTAGTATTTTCTTCAGTGGTCTTTTGGACCTCCTTTTCCATTTGGCTAATTCTGCCTTTCAAGGCATTCTTCTCCTCATTGGCTTTTTGGAGCTCTTTTGCCATTTGAGTTAGTCTGTTTTTTAAGGTGTTGTTTTCTTCAGTGTATTTTTCAGTATTTTTTTGGGTCTCCTTTAGCAAGTCATTGACTTGTTTTTTCATCATTTTCTCGCATCCTTCTCATTTCTCTTCCCAATTTTTCCTCTACTTCTCTAACTTGCTTTTCCAAATCCTTTTTGAGCTCTTCCATGGCCTGGGACCAGTTCATGTTTTTCTTGGAGGCTGTTGGTGTAGGCTCTTGCACTTTATTGACTTCTTTAGGCTGTATGTTTTGGTCTTCTTTGTCAGCAAAGAAAGAACGCAAAGTCTGAGACTGAATCTCAGTGCGTTTTCGCTGCCTGGCCATATTCCCAGCCAACTAACTTGACCTTTGAGTTTTTCAGTGGGGTATGACTGCTTGTAGATTACAGAGTTCTATGTTCCACGTTTGGGGGGGAGGTGCCAGCTCTGGCACACCAGCACTGCTCCTTACCCAACCCCCAACTCGGACTGGGCTTAGATCTTCAGCAGGCCGTGCACTCCTGCTCTGATCCGCCACTTAATTCCTCCCACCAGGTGGGCCTGGAGCCGGAAGTAACAACAGCTGTAGCTGCCCCACCTCCGCTGCCCCCTGGGCTGGAAGCTGAACCGCGAACTCTTTCTACTCCCACAGCCTTTCCCACTAACCTTCTCTGCAGTCTTTTGTGTTTGTGGGTTAAGGAGTCTGGTAACTGTCACAGCTCACTGATTCAGGGCACTAGGGCCCCCTCCACCCGGCTTCTGGTCTGGATGGTCCACACCGCCCAGGCTGGACTCTGCTCCACTCCGTTCCCAGCTCCCAGCTCCCAGCTCCCAGCTCCCAGCTCCGTGTGGGATAGACCTCACCCAGAGACCATCCAGGCTGTCCTGGGCTGGAACCCTGCTTCCCTCTGCTGTTTTGTGGGTTCTGCCATTCTAGAATTGGTTCAGAGCCATTTTTTATAGATTTTGGAGGGACTCGGTACGGACCTTATACTAGTTCCTGCTTACCAGCCGCCATATTGGCTCCACCCCCGGAACTCAAAGTTTTAAAAACAGACGTTCAAATACAACAACATAGAAAAAAGTTTTTGCATGCAACTAGGAAATAAGATACACAGGAAATGGGGCATAGAAATTTATCTTGCCCTACAAGAGAAGAAGGGAAAGGGGGATGGGAGGGGAGTGGTGACAGATTGGAGGGCTGACTGGGGAATGGTGCAACCAGAATATACACCATCTTGGAGTGGGCAGGAAGGTAGAAATGGGGAGAAAATTTGTAATTCAAACTCTTGTGAAAATCAATGCTGAAAATTACATATATTAAATAAATTAAATAAAAAAAATTTAGAGCACACACACAAAAAGAAATGAGGACTTTATCAGAGACACTGATTGTAAAGATTTTCTCCCAATTTTCTGCTTCCCTCGTAATCTTTGTTGGATTGGCTTTGTTTATACAAAAACTTTTCAGTTTAACATAATCAAAATCATTCATTTTGCATTTTGTAATGCTCTCTATCTCTTGCTGGGTCATGAATCCTTCCCTTTCCCATAGATCTGATAGGTAAACTATTCCTTGCTCTTCCAAATTGCTTATAGTATCGGCCTTTATTTCTCTTCACTTATTTATTTATTTAATTTATTTTGAAATATTTAGTTTTTAGCACTGATTTTCACAAGAGTTTGAATTATGAATTTTGTCCCCATTTCTACCCTCCCCGCCACTCCAAGATGCAGTATATTCTGATTGCCCCGTTCCACAGTCACCCCTCCCTTCTATCATCAGACTCCCCTCCCACCCCTCCATACCTTCTTTTCTTGTAGGGCAAGATAAATTTCTGCACCCCATTGCCTGTTTATCTTATTTCCTACTTGCATGCAAAAACTTTTTTTCTGTTTTTGAACATCTGTTTTTAAAACTTTAAGTTCCAGATTCTCTTCCCTCTTCCCTTCCCACCCACCCTTCTTAAGAAGTCAACATAGGCCACATACGTATCATTATGTATAACCCTTCCATAGTACTCATGTTGTGAGAGACTAACTATATCTTGCTCCTTCCTAACCTATCCCCCTTTATTGAATTTTCTCCCTTGGTCCTGTCCCCTTTTGAAAGTGTTTGTTTTTGAGTACCTCCATCCCCATCTGCCCTCCCTTCTATCATCCCCCCTTTCTTATCTTCTCCCTCTTTTTTTTTCCTGTGAGGTAAGATACCCAAATGAGTATGTATGGTATTCCCTCCTCAGGTCAAATTTGATGAAAGCAAGATTCACTCATTCCCCCTAAACTGCCTTCTCTTCTCTTCCTACAAAACTCCTTTTTCTTGTCACTTTATGCGAGATAATTTACCTCATTCTATCTCTCCCTCTCCCTCTCTCAATATATTCCTCTCTCATCCCCTAATTTGATTTTATTTCTTTTAGATATCTTCCCTTCATCTTCAACTCACCCTGAGCCCCCCTCTCCTCTCTCTCTCTCTCTCTGTATATATATATATATATATATATATATATATATATATATATATATATATACACACACACACACACATATATATACACACATACATATATACATACATACACACTCACATATACATATATATATAAATGAAGATATATATATATATAAATATATATACACACATATATGTGTGTATATATATTTATATATGCATATTCCCTTTAGCTACCCTAATACTGAGGTCTCATGAATCATACACATCATCTTTCCATGTAGGAATGTAAACAAAACAGTTCAACTTTAGTAAGTCCCTTGCAATTTCTTTTTCTTGTTCTTTTTCTTGATTACCTTTTCATGCTTCTCTTGATTCTTGTGTTTGAAAGTCAAATTTTCTATTCAGCTCTGGTCTTTTCACTGAGGAAGCTTGAAAGTCCTCTATTTTATTAAAAATCCGTATTTTGCCTTGGAGTATCATACTCAGTTTTGCTGGGTAGGTGATTCTAGATTTTAATCCTAGCTCCATTGACCTCCGGAATATTGTATTCCAAGGCCTTTGATCTCTTAATGTAGAAGCTGCTACATCTTGGGTTATTCTTATTATGATTCCACAGTACTCAAATTGTTTCTTTCTGGCTGCTTGCAGTATTTTCTCCTTGATCTGGGAGCTCTGGAATTTGGCGATAATGTTCCTAGGAGATTTCTTTTTGGGATCTATTTAAGGAGACGATCAGTGGATTCCTTCAATTTCTATTTGACCCTGAGGCTCTAGAATATCAGGGCAGTTCTCCTTGATAATTTCTTGAAAGATGATATCTAGGCTCTTTTTTGATCACGGCTTTCAGGTAGCCCAATAATTTTTAAATGATCTCTCCTGGATCTATTTTCTAGGTCAGTGGTTTTTCGAATGAGATATTTCACATTGCCTTCCATTTTTTCATTCCTTTTGTTCTGTTTTATAATATCTTGATTTCTCATCAAGTCAGTAGCTTCCATTTGCTCCAGTCTAATTTTTAAGGTTGTAGTTTCTTCATTGTTCTTTTGGACCTCCTTTTCCATTTGGCTAATAGATATCTTTAATCTCTTCCTCTGAAAACTTCCTGTTCATATCCTTTGACCATTTCTCAATTGGGGAATGGCTTGTATTCCTATATATTTGGTTCAGTTCCTTGTACATTTTGGAAATGAGATTGTAAAGTTTTTTCTCACAATTTTCTGCTTCCCTCCTAATATTTGTTGCCTTGGCTTTTTTTATACACAAACATTTCAATTTACCATAATCAAAACTATCCTTTTTGCATTTTTTAATACTCTCTATCTCTTGTTGGGTCATGAAGTCTTTTCTTTTCCATAAATCTGACAGGTAAACTATTCCTTCATCTCCCAAATTGCTTATAGTTTCATCCTTTATTCCTAAATCATGAACCCATTTTGACTTTATTTTTGTATATGGCATAAGATATTGCTCTATGCCCAGTTTCTGCCCCACCATTTTCCAATTTTCCCAACAGTTTTTGTGTGATAGTGAATTCTTAGCCCAGAAACTGGCACCTTTGTGTTTATTAAAGAGTAGCTTGCTATAATCATTGATTTCTCCATCTTGTGTACGTATCCCATTCCACTGATCCACAACTCTGTTTCTTAGCCACTTCCAGGTAGTTTTGATGACTGCTGCTCATAATATAGTTTAATATCTGCTATGACTAGGCCACCTTCTCTAGCATTTCTTTTCATTAATACCCGAGATATTCTAGACCTCTTGTTCTTCCAGATGAACTTTGTTATTATTTTATCCAGCTCTGTAAAATAATTTTTGGTAGTTCAATTGGTATGGCACTGAATAGACAGATTAATTTAGGTAAAATTGTCATTTTTATTATATTAGATTGGCCTAACCATGAGCAACTGATATTTTTCCATTTATATAGATCTGACTTTATTCACATGGAAAGTGTTTCATAATTATGTTCGTATAGGCCCTGGGTTTGTCTTGGCAGATAAACTACCAAATATTTTATAGTGTCTACAGTAACTTTGAATGGAATTTTTCTTTCTATCCTTTGCTGTTGGTCTTTGTTAGTGATGTATAGGAATGCTGAGGATTTATGTGGGTTTATTTTATATCCTGCAACTTTGCTAAAGTTGTTTATTATTTCAAGTAGTTTTTTACTTGATTCTCTAGGATTCTCTAGATAAATCATCATATCATCTGCAAAAAGTGATAATTTAGTTTCTTCTTTTCCTATTCTAATTCCTTCAATTTCTTTTTCTTCTCTTATTGCTACAGCTAATGTTTCTAGAACCAAATTGTATAATAGGGGTGATAATGGACACCCTTGTTTCACCCCTGATCTTATTGGGAATGCATCTAGTTCACCCCATTACAAATAATGCTTGTCGATGGTTTTTCCATGGTACTTTATTAAAAATGATTCTTATTGCATCATGATCTGAAAAGGATGCATTGACTACTTCTGCTTTTCTGCACTGTATTGTGAGGTTTTTATGCCCTAGTACATGGTCAATTTTTGAGTATGTGCCATGTACTTTTGAGAAGAAAGTATATTTCTTTTTATCCCCATTCAGTTATATCCAGAGGTCTATCATATGTGCCTTTTTTAAATTCTGTTTATCTCCTTAACTTTTTTCTTATTTATTTTGAGGTTAGATTTATCAAGTTCAGAAAGGGGAAGGTTACAAAGGGGGGTGGAGCCAAGATGGCGGCTGGTAAGCAGGGACTACAGTGAGCTCCGTAACTGAGTTCCTCCATAAACCTATAAAAAATGGCTCTGAACCAATTCTAGAACGGCAGAACCCACAGAACAGCAGAGGGAAGCAGGGCTCCAGCCCAGGACAGCCTGGATGGTCTCTGGGTGAGGTCTATTCCACACGGAGCTTGGAGCTGGGAGCTGGGAGTGGGGAACGGAGTGGAGCAGAGCCCAGCCTGAGCGGTGTGGACCAACAAGGCCAGCAACCGGGCAGAGCATGCCCTAGCGCCCTGAATCAGTGAGCTGCGGCAGTTACGAGACTTCTCAACCCACAAACACCAAAGACTGCGGAGAAGGTTAGTGGGAAAAGCTGCGGGAGTGGAAGGAGTTCCCGGTTCGGCTTCCAGCCCCGGGGGCAGTGGAGGTGGGGCAGCTACAGCTGTTGTTACTTCCGGCTCCAGGCCCACCTGGTGGGAGGAATTAAGTGGCGGATCAGAGCAGGCGTGCACAGCCTGCCGAAGATCTAAGCTAGGCTCGGGTTGGGGGTTCTTGGGGAAGGAGCAGTGCGGGTCTGACAGAGCTGGCACCTCCCCCCCAAACGTGGAACATAGAACTCGTTAGTCTACAAGCAGTCATACCCCACTGAAAAACTCAAGGGTCAAGTTAGTTGGTTGGGAATATGGCCAGGCAGTGAAAACGCGCCCAGATTCAGTCTCAGACTTTGGATTCTTTCTTTGGTGACAAAGAAGACCAAAACATACAGCCTAAAGAAGACAACAAAGTCATAGAGCCTACAACAAAAGCCTCTAAGAAAAACATGAACTGGCCCCAGGCCATAGAAGAACTCAAAAAGGATTTTGAAAAGCAAGTTAGAGAAGTAGAGGAAAAATTGGGAAGAGAAATGAGAAGGATGCGAGAAAACCATGAAAAACAAGTCAATGACTTGCTAAAGGAGACCCAAAAAATACTGAAAAATACACTGAAGAAAACAACACCTTAAAAAACAGACTAACTCAAATGGCAAAAGAGCTCCAAAAAGCCAATGAGGAGAAGAATGCCTTGAAAGGCAGAATTAGCCAAATGGAAAAGGAGGTCCAAAAGACCACTGAAGAAAATACTACTTTAAAAATTAGATTGGAGCAAGTGGAAGCTAGTGATTTTATGAGAAATCAAGATATTATAAAACAGAACCAAAGGAATGAAAAAATGGAAGATAATGTGAAATATCTCCTTGGAAAAACCACTGACCTGGAAAATAGATCCAGGAGAGATAATTTAAAAATTATTGGGCTACCTGAAAGCCATGATCAAAAAAAGAGCCCAGATACCATCTTTCAAGACATTATCAAGGAGAACTGCCCTGATATTCTAGAGCCACAGGGCAAAATAGAAATTGAAAGAATCCATCGATCGCCTCCTCAAATAGATCCCCAAAAGAAATCTCCTAGGAATATTGTCGCCAAATTCCAGAGCTCCCAGATCAAGGAGAAAATACTGCAAGCAGCCAGAAAGAAACAATTTGAGTATTGTGGAAACATAATCAGAATAACCCAGGATCTGGCAGCTTCTACATTAAGAGATCGAAGGGCTTGGAATGCGATATTCCGAAGGTCAATGGAGTTAGGATTAAAACCTAGAATCACCTACCCAGCAAAACTGAGTATCATGTTCCAAGGCAAAATATGGATTTTCAATAAAATAGAGGACTTTCAAGCTTTCTCAGTGAAAAGACCAGAACTGAATAGAAAATTTGACTTTCAAACACAAGAATCAAGAGAAGCATGAAAAGGTAATCAAGAAACGGAAATTGCAAGGGACTTACTAAAGTTGAACTGTTTTGTTTACATTCCTACATGGAAAGATGATGTGTATGATTCATGAGACCTCAGTATTAGTGTAGTTGAAGGGAATATGCATATATATATGTATATGTTTTTGTATATATATATATATATATATAAGTGAATGTGTATGTATGTATGTATGTATCTATGTGTATATGTATGTATGTGTATGTATGTGTGTATATATATATATATATATGTCTGTTTTATATATATATATATATATATATATATATATATATATATATGTAAAAGAGAGAGAGCAGACACAGGGTGAGTTGAAGATGAAGGGAAGATGTCTAAAAGAAATAAAATGAAATTAAGGGATGAGAGAGCAACATACTGAGAGAGGGAGATAGGGAGAGATAGAATTGGGTGGATTATCTCATGTAAAGGTGGCAAGAGGAAGCAGTTCTGTGGGAGGAGGGGAGAGGGCAGGTGAGGGGGGAATGAGTGAACCTTGCTCTCATCAGATTTGGCCTGAGGGGATATACCATACATACTCAGTTGGGTATCGTACCCCACAGGAAAGAAGAGGGAGGAAGATAAAAAATAATAAAAGGGGGGCATGATGCAAGGGGGGGCAGATGGGGGTGCAGGTAATCAAAACAAACACTTTGGAAAGGGGAAAGGGTCAAGGGAGAAAATTCAATAAAGCGGGATGGGTTGAAAAGGAGCAACATGTAGTTAGCCTTTCAGAACCTGAGTATTGTGGAAGGTTTATACATAATGATACATGTGTGGCCTAGGTTGAATTGCTCGACTTCTTAAGGAGGGTGGCTGGGAAGGGAGGAGGGGAGAGAATTTAGAACTCAAAGTTTTAAAATCAGATGTTCAAAAAAAAAGTTTTTGCATGCAACTAAAAAATAAGACACACAGGCAATGGGGTGTAGAAATTTATCTTGCCCTACAAGAAAGGAAGGGAAAAGGGGATGTGAGGGGAGGGGGGTGATAGAGGGGAGGGCTGACTGGGGAACAGAGAAACCAGAATATAAGCCATCTTGGAGTGGGGGCGAGGGTAGAAATGGGGAGAAAATTTGTAATTCAAACTGTTGTGAAAATCAATGCTGAAAATCAAATATGTTAAATAAATAAATTTAAAAAAAAAGAAAGGGGAAGGTTGAGCTCTCCCAATATTATAGTTTTGCTGTCTAGTTCTTCCTGTAACTCCCTTAACCTCCCCTCTAAGGATTTGCATGCCACACCACTTGGCCCATAAATGTTAAACAATGATATTGCTTCATTGTTTATAGTGCCTTTTAGCAGAATGTAGTTACCTTCCTTATCTCTTTTAATTAAATCTATCTTTACTTTTGCTTTGTCTGAGATTAGGATTGCTACACCTGCTTTTTTTTTTTTTACTTTAACTGAGGTGCAATATATTTTACTCTAGCCTTTTACCTTTACCCTGTGTGTATCCCCCTGTTTCAAGTTTGTTTCTTGTGAACAGCATATTGTAGTATTATGGTTTTTAATTCATTCTGCTATCTGCTTCCGTTTTATGGGAGAGTTCATCCCATTCACATTCACAGTTATCATTTCTATCTCTGTCTTTTTCTCCATCCTATTTCCCCCTGTTTATGCTCTTATTTCTCCCTTTCCCGTTCCACTCCTCAACAAAGCTTTGCTTTTGACTGCCACTTACCTCAGTTTACCCTCCCCTCCCTCTTTATTCCCCTTCCTAGTCTTACCGTTTTCCACTTGCTACTTCTCCCCTCCCTTCTGACCACACCCCTCCCTTTTTCCCCCCTTTCCCCTCCTACTTCCTGTAGGACAATTTAGATTTCTATACTTATCAGGGTATGTTATTCCCTTTTTGAACCAGATCGGATGACAGTAAAGATCAAATACTGCTGTTCTCTCTTCTTTCCCTTTACTAAAATGTGTTTTGTGCCTTTTTATTTGGTGTAATTTATCCTTTTCTACTACCTCCTTACCTCTTCTCTCAAAACCCTCCCTTTACATATCTTAAGTATGTTTTTATCCTTATATCAGTTATTTTATACAGATATTCACAGTCTATGTGTATCCCTTTCAATTGTCGTAATAGCTGTACTATACTCAAGACTGATATATATATGTATACATATAAAACATACATAAGACAATATAATTCTATATATAAAGATGCAAATAATTTGCCCTTATTGATTAATAAGGTTTGTGTGGGTTTTCCCCTCCATTTACTTTTTTATGTCTCTCTTGAGTTTTGTATTTGGAGATCAAATTTTCCATTGAGTTCTGGCCTTTTCATCAGGAAGGTCTGGAATTCCCTTATTTCGTTGAATGTCCATCACCTTCCCTGAAAGATTATGCTTAATTTTGCTCGGTAGTTGAACCTTAGTTGTAGTCCCAGCTCCTTTGCCCTTCGGAATATCATATTCTAATTTCTCCTGTCTTTTAATGTGGAGGCTGAAAGATCATGCGTGATCCTGACTGTAGTTCCACAATATTTGAATTGTTTCTTTCTGCCTTGCAGTATTCTCTCCTTGATTTTGTAATTCTGAAATTTGGCTATAATATTTCTTGGTGTTTTCAGTTTGGGATCTCTTTCAGGGGGTGATCGGTGAATTCTTTCAATGACTATTTTGCCCTCTGGTTCTAGGACCTCTGGGCAGTTGTCTTTAATAATTTCTTTGAAGATACTGTCAAGGCTCTTCTTTTCATCGTGGATTTCCGGTAGACCAATAACTCTCAAATTGTCTCTCCTGGATCTATTTTCCAGGTCAGTTGTTTTCCCAATCAGATATTTCACATTTTTTTTTCTATTTTTTCATTCTTTACATTTTGTTTTACTACTTCTTGATGCCTCATAGATTCATTAGCTTCCACTTGCTCAACTCTAATATTTAATGAGTTATTGTCTTCATTTTGCTTTTGAGTCTCCTTTTTCAATTGGTTGATTTTACCTCTCAGGGTGTCATTTTCTCTATTTAGATTCTGAATCTCCATAGCCATTTTGCCAATCTTATTCTTTAGGGACTTGATTTTGTTCCTTGATTTTTCCCATTTTTTTCTTTTACCTCCCTAATTTGGTTTTTAAAATCCTCCTTTAGCTCTTCCAGTAGTGCCTTTTGGGCTTGAGACCAGTTCACAGTACCTTTTGAGGTATCAGATGTGGGTATAGTGTCATTGCTACCCTCTTCCAAATTGGTATTTTGATCATACCTGTCTCCATAAAAAGAATCAATGGTCCTCGGTTTTTTTTGTGTTCCTCATGTTGGTTAGCCTTTTCCTGGCTTTACAACAAATTTCTGCTATCGGGGCTCAGGGCTCTCTGTCCCAGCTTTCTTATTCTGGGGATTGTGGGTCTAGTTGTTGGCTTCGTGAATTATAGCCTTCATTTTCCTGAGGTGTGGGGGAGGGACTCTGGCTGCCTGAAATCTCTCCTTCCCCTGGGGTTGCTTTCCAGCACTGTTGCTCTTAAGCAATGGTCTCAGCTGTTTGTTGCTTGAGCTGATATCTGGCACTTCCCCTGGGGGAGCAAGAGTATGTCTGGGCTCCTGGTGTTGGCCCCTGCTGGCTCTGCCCCTCTGGGACTCATGAACACCCATTACTCAGCCACTGAAGCCCCAGTTCTGTCTCCTCTATTCCAGCATTTTCCCCCAGGAATTCTCTTAGGTGGGGGGGGGGATGATTAGAGCTGTTTACCTGGCCATTGTGTCTCCTGGAATTTCAAGAAAACACATTTCATACCTTTGGGCTGCAAGCCCCAGGAGTTGATGTCTCATGGCCGTTGTGCTGCCTCTCTTGATTCCACAGACTGCCATCCTGTGTTGGGAGGCCTGGGGATCTCTGCTGGTGTCCGGTGCCCAGCTTTCTCCCAGCCTGTCTCCCACGTCGGTTTCCCAGGCAACCGCTTCTGCTTTGGTGCAGTCTGGAGCAGCTCCACACACAGAGCGCTCTCCAAGCCTACAGATTCGTTCCTTAGGCCTTTCAGACTCTACTGGCTGGGAAACTTTCCCCACTCAGACTGCTCGTGGTTTCTAACTCTCTAAAATCTTCTCATTCATTTTTTTATATGAATCTGACAGAAGTTGTGAGAGAACTCCGATAAGACACTGTTTTCATGTGGCCATCTTGTCTCCGCCTCTGAGAAAACTATCTCTAAGGTGTTGTTTTCTTCAGTATTTTTATAGTATTTTTTGGGTCTCCCTTAGCAAGTAATTGACTTGTTTGTTCAAGGTTTTCTCACATAATTCTCATTTCTCTTCCCAATTTTTCTTGTACTTCTCTAATTTGCTTTCCCAAATCCTTTTTGAGCTCTTCCATGGCCTGAGACCAGATCAGGTTTTTCTTGGAGGTTTTTGATGTAGGCCCTTTGACTTTGTTGACTTCTTTTGGCCTTCTTTGTCACCAAAGAAAGATTCCAAAGTCTGAGACTGAATCTGAGTCCATTTTCGCTATCTGGCCATGTTCCCAGCCAACTTACTTGACCCTTGAGTTTTTCTTCGGGGTTTGACTGCTTGTAGAGTAAAGAGTTCTTTGTTCCAAGCTTGAGGGGATGTGCTCTTGTTTTCAGAACTATTTCTATACAGCTAGCTCTGCCACACCAGCATTCCCCCTTCCCCAAGAACCACCAACCCAGACTGGACTCAGATCTTAAGCAGGGTCTGCATTCCTGCTCTGATCTGCCACTTAATTCCTCCCACCAGATGGGCCTGAGGCTGGAAGCAACTGCAGCTGTAGTTCTGTAGCTGCACCACCTCCACTGCCTTCCAGGGTGGCTGAACTGTGAACTCCTTCACTCTATCCCTGCAGCTTTTCCCACTAGCCTTCTCTGTTGTCTTTAGTGTTTTTGGGTTGAGAAGTCTGGTAACTGCCACAGCCTCATTCAGGGCACTAGGGCCTGTTCTGCCCAGCTCCTGGTCTGGTTGGTCCTGCCACAGCCCACGCTGGACTCTGCTCCCCTATGCTCCTAGCTCCGTTCATGATAGACCTCACCCAGCGACCATCCAGGCTAACCTGGGCTGGAGCCCTGCTTCCCTCTGCTATTTTGTGAGTTCTGCAGTTCTAGAATTTGTTCATAGCCATTTTTATAGGTTTTTGGAGGGACTTGGCAGGGAGCTCACCCAAGTCCCTGCTTTCCAGCCGCCTAGCCTTTCTTTCTAAATCATGAACCCATTTTGACACTATTTTGGTATATGGTGTAAGATATTGGTCTATGCACAGTTTCTGCTATACCATTTCACAGTTTTCCCAGCAGTTTTTGTGAAATAATGAATTCTTATCCCAGAAGGTGGATTCTTTGGATTTATCAAAGAGTAGATTGTTATAGTCACTGACTTCTTTGTCTTGTGTACCTAACCTCTTCTACTGATCCACCACTCGGTTTCTTAGCCAGTACCAAGTAATTTTGGTGACTGATGCTTCATAGTACAATTTCATATCTGGTATGGCTTGGCTACCTTCCCTAGCATTTCTTTTCATTAATTCCCTTGATATTCTGGACCTGTTGTTCTTCCAGATAAATTTTGTTATTATTTTTTCCAGCTCTGTAAATTAATTCTTTGGTAATTCGATTGGTATATCGCTGAATAAGTAAATTAATTCAGGTAAAATTGTCATTTTTATTATATTAGATCAGCCTAACCAGGAGTAACTGGTGGTATTCCATTTAATTAGATCTGAGTTTAATTGTGTGAGATGTGTTTCCTAATTGTGCTCATGTAGACCCTGGGTTCGTCTTGGCAGATAGGATCTCAAATATTTTATGGTGTCTACAGTAACTTTAAATGGAATTTCTCTTTCTATCTCTTGCTGTTGGGCTTTGTTAGTAATGTATAGGAATGCCAAGGATTTATGTGGGTTTATTTTATATCCTGCAACTTTGCTAAACTTGTTTATTATTTCAAGTAGTTTTTTACTTGATTCTCTAAGTAAATCATTATATCATCTGCAAATGTGATAATTTAGTTTCTTCTTTGCCTATTCTAATACCTTCAATTTATTTTTCTTCTCTTAATGCTAAAGCTAAATTTCTAGTACCAAATTGAATAATAGTGGAGATAATGGACATCCTTGTTTCACCCTGGATATTAATAGGAATGCATCTAGCTTATCCCTATTACATATGATTTTTGCTGATAGTTTTAGGTAGATGTTATTTATAGTTTTAAGGAAGACTCCGTTTATTCCTATGCTTTCTATTGTTTTTAATATGAATGGGTGTTGTATTTTGTCAAAAGCTTTTTCTGCATCTATTGAGATAATCATACGGTTTCGGCTGGTTTTGTTGTTGATATGATCAATTATGCTGATAGTTTTCCTCATATTAAACCAGCCTTGCATTCCTGGAATAAATCCTACATGCTCCTAGTGTATTATTCTCCTGATAAGTTGCTGCAATTGCTAATATTTTTTTAAAAATTTTTGCATCAATATTCATTAGGGAAATTGGTCTATAATTTTCTGTCTCTGCTTTGACTCTTCCTGGTTTAAGTATTAGTACCATATTTGTGTCATAAAAAGTATTTGGTATCGGAGATACTAGTTGCAAAGATTTTCTCCCAATTTTCTGCTTCCCTCCTAATTCTTGTTGCATTGGCTTTTTTTGTACAAAAACATTTCAATTTGACATAATCAAAATTATCCATTTTGCATTTTGTAATGCTCTCTATCTCTTGTTGGGTCATGAATTCTTTACTCTTCCACAAATCTGATAAGTAAACTATTCCTTGCTTTCCCAAATTACTTAGAGTATCAGCTTTTACTCCTAAATCATGAACCCATTTTGACTTTATTTTGGTATATGGTGTAAGATATTGGTCTATGCCCAGTTTTTGCCCTACCATTTTCCAATTTTCCCAACAGTATTTGTGAAATAGTGAATTATTAGCCCAGAAGCTGGTCTCTTTGGGTTTATCAAAGAGTAGATTGCTGAACTTGTTGATTTCTCCTACTTGAGTACCTATCCTCTTCCACTGATCCACACCCCTGTTTCTTAACCAGTACCAGGCAGTTTTGATGACTGCTGCTCTGTAGTACAGTTTACTATCTGGTACGGCTAAACCACCTTCTCTAGCATGTCTTTTCATTAATATCCTAGATACTCTAGACCTCTTGTTTTTCCAAATGAATTTTGTTATTATTTTGTCCAGCTCAGTAAAAAAAAAAAAATTTGGTAGTTCGATTGGTATGGCACTGAATAGATAGATTAATTTAGGTAAAATTGTCATTTTTATTATATTAGCTCAGCCTAACCATGAGCAACTGATATTTTTCCATTTATTTAGATCTGATTTTATTTGCGTGAAAAGTGTTTCTTAGTTATGTTCATATAGGCCCTGGGTTTGTCTTGGCAAATAGACTCCCAAATATTTTATAGTGCCTTCAGTAACTTTGAATGGAATTTCTCTTTCTATCTCTTGCTGTTGGGCTTTGTCAGTAATGTATAGGAATGCTGAGGATTTATGTGGGTTTATTTTATATCCTGCAACTTTGCTAAAGTTGTTTATTATTTCAAGTAGTTTTTTACTTGATTCTCTAGGATTCTCTAGATAAATCATCATATCATCTGCAAAAAGTGATAATTTAGATTCTTCTTTTCCTACTCTAATTCCTTCAATTTCTTTTTCTTCTCTTATTGCTACAGCTAATGTTTCTAGTACCAAATTGAATAATAGGGGTGATAATGGACATCCTTGTTTCACCCCTGATCTTATTGGGAATGCATCTAGTTTATCCCCATTACAAATAATGCTTGTTGATGGTTTTAGGTAGATGCTATTTATAATTTTGAGGAAGGTTCCACTTATTCCTATGCTTTCTAGTGTTTTTAACAGGAATGGGTGTTGTACTTTGTCAAAGGCTTTTTCTGCGTCTATTGAGATGGTCATATGGTTTCTACTAGTTTTGTTGTTGATATGGTCAATTATGCTAATAGTTTTCCTAATATTGAACCAGCCTTGCATTCCTGGAATAAATCCTACCTGGTCATAGTGTATTATTCTCGTAATGAGTTGCTGCAATCTTTTTGCTAATATTTTATTTAAAATTTTTGCATCAATATTCATTAGAGAAATTGGTCTATACTTTTCTTTCTCTGTTTTAACTCTACCTGGTTTGGGTATTAGTACCATATTTGTGTCATAAAAAGAATTTGGTAGGACTCCTTCTTCACCTATTTTCCCAAATAGTCAACAAAGTATTGGAATTAGTTGTTCTTTAAATGTTTGATAGAATTCACATGTAAAACCATCTGGCCCTGGAGATTTTTTCCTAGGGAGTTCGTTGATGGCGTGCTCAATTTCTTTTTCTGATATGGGGTTATTAAGAAATTTCACTTCCTTCTCTGTTAGCCTGGGCAGTTTATGTTTTTGTAGATATTCATTCATATCTCTAAGGTTGTCAAATTTATGGGCATACAGTTGGGCAAAATAATTCCCAATATTGTTTTGATTTCCTCTTCATTAGAGCTGACCTCACCCTTTTCATTTTTGATACTGGTAATTTGATTTTCTTCTTTCTTTTTTTTAATCAAATTAGCCAAAGGTTTATCAATTTCATAAAACCAGCTCTTTGTTTTATTTATTAATTCAATAGTTTTCTTGGTTTCAATTTTATTAATCTCTCCTTTGATTTTCATTATTTCTAATTTGGTATTTAATTGGGGGTTTTCAATTTGCTCTTTTTCTAGCTTTTTCAGCTGTATGCCCAGATCATTGATCTCCTCTTTCCCTATTTTATTCATGTAGGCATTTAGAGATATAAAACTTCCCCTAAGAACTGCTTTTGCTGCATCCCATAAGTTTTGGTATGTTGTTTCATTATTGTCATTCTCTTGAGTGAAATTATTGATTGTTTCTCTGATTTGTTCTTTGGCCCACTCATTCTTTAGAATTAAATTATTTAGTATCCAATTAGTTTTTAGCTTATTTTTCCATGGTACTTTATTAAAAATGATTCTTATTGCATCATGATCTGTAAAGGATGCATTGACTACTTCTGCTTTTCTGCACTGGATTGTGAGGTTTTTATGCCCTAGTACATGGTCAATTTTTGAGTATGTGCCATGTACTTTTGAGAAGAAAGTATATTCCTTTTTATCCCCATTCAGTTTTCTCCAGAGGTCTATCATATGTGCCTTTTCTAAAATTCTGTTTACCTCCTTAACTTTTTTCTCATTTATTTTGAGGTTAGATTTATCAAGTTCAGAAAGGGGGAGGTTGAGGTCTCCCAATATTATACTTTTGCTGTCTCTTTCTTCCTGTAACTCCCTTAACCTCTCTTCTAAGAATTTGTATGCCTTACCACTTGGTACATACATGTTAAGCAATGATATTGCTTCGTTGTTTATGGTGCCTTTTAGCAGGATATAATGTCCTTCCTTATCTCTTTTAATTAGATCTATCTTTACTTTTGCTTTGTCTGAGATCAGGATTGCTACACCTGCTTTGTTGACTTTAGCTGAGGCATAATATATTTTACTCCAGCCTTTTACCTTAACCCTATGTGTATCCCCCTGTTTCAAATGCATTTCTTGTAAACAGCATATTGTAGGATTATGGTTTTTAATCCATTCTTCTATCTGCTTCTGTTTTGTGAGAATGTTCATCCCCTGCACGTTCAGGGTTATGATTTGTATCTGTCTTTTTCTCCATCCTAATTCCCTCTGTTTATGCTTTTATTTCTCCCTTTACCCTTCTCCTCCTCATCAAAGTTTTGCTTTTGACCGCCACTTTCCTCAGTTAACCCTCCCTCTTTATTCCCCTCCCTTACCTTACCGTTACCCACTTGCTACTTCTCCTCTCCCTTCTGACCACCCTCCTCCCTTTTTCCCCCCTTACCCTCCCACCTCCCGTAAGACAAAATATACAGGGAGCTGAGCCAAATATATAGGAATACAAGCCATCCCCCAATTGAGAAATGGCCAAAGGATATGAACAAGCAGTTTTCAGAGGAAGAAATTAAAGCTATCTGTAGGCATATGAAAAAATGCTCTGGATCACTACTGATTAGAGAAATGCAAATCAAAACAATTCTTAGATACCACATCTCTCCTGTCAGATTGGCTAAAATAACAAAACAGGAAAATGATAAATGCTGGAGAGGATGTGGGGAAATTGGAACATTGTTGCATTGCTGGTGGAGTTGTGAGCTGATCCAGCCATTTTGGAGAGCAGTTTTGAACTATGCCCAAAGGGCTATAGAAATGTTCATACCCTTTGACCCAGCAATACCACTTCTAGGGTTGTATCCCAAAGAAATCACACAAGCGGGAAAAGGACCCATATGTACAAAAATATTTATAGCAGCTCTTTTGGTGGTAGCCAAGAATTGGAAATCAAAGGGACGCCCATCAATTGGGGAATGGCTGAACAATCTGTGGTATATGAAGGTGATGGAATACTATTGTGCATTGAGAAATGGGGATGATGCAGACTTCGTAACAACCTGGAAAAACCTACACGACATAATGCTGAGTGAGCGGAGCAGAGCCAGGAGAACGTTGTGCACAGCCACAGATATATGGATTCCGTGAGGACCAACCCTGACATACTGCGCTCTTCTCAGCAACCTAAGGGTCAAGGACAACTCCAGGGTACTCACGATGGAGAATGCTATCTTCATCCAGGAAAAGAATTGTGAAGTTTGAATGCAGATCGAGGCGCACTACATGCTCGCCTCTTTTTGCTTCTCTTTTGTTTTTGTTTTTGGTTGTTGTTTTTTTTTTTGGTTCTGTTTCTTCTTTCTCATGATTCATTCCATTGGTCAAAATTCTTCTCCACAACTTGACTAGTGCTTAAATTAATTCAATGCAAAGTTATACATGACAGCTATATGAGATTCCATGCCGTCTTGGGGAGGGAGGGGGGAGGGAGGGGAGAAAATCTGGAACTGAAAACTATGTAGAACCGTGTGTGGTAAACTAAAAGTAAATTAATAAACTAAAAAAAAAGATTTTAGGGTGCTAGTTCAAGAATAATGAAAAAAAAACCTAAATAAATATTTTTAAGCCAGAAAAAAATAAAAAGTATTTTGTAGGTTTCCTTCTTCACCTATTTTCCCAAGTAGTCTATCAAGTATGGCAACTAATTATTCTTTAAATGTTTGATAGAATTCATATATAATACCATTTGGCCCAGGAAACTTTTTCCTAGGGAGTTCATTTATGGTTTGCTCAATTTCTTTTTCTGAGATTGGGTTATTCAGGTAATTTGCTTCCTCTTCTGTTGACCTGGAAAATTTGCAATTTTGTAAATATTCATCCATTTCCCTAAAGTTATCAAATTTACAGGCATACGATTAGGCGAAATAATTCCTAATTGTTGTTTTTATTTCTTCTTCATTTTTGATACCGTTAATTTGATTTTCTTCTTTCCTTTTTTTAATCAAATTGACCAAGGGTATGTCAATTTTATTGGTTTTTTCATAAAATCAGTGCTTAGTTTTATTAATTAGTTCAATAGTTTCCTTGATTTCAGTTTTATTAATCTCTCTTTTGATTTTCAGTATTTCTAATTTGATATCTAATTGGGGATTTTCAATTTGTTCTTTTTCTAGCTTCTTCAGTTGCATGCCCATTTCATTGATCTCCTTTTTCTCTATTTTATTCATTTAAGCATTTAGAGATATAAAACTTCCACTATAACTGCTTTTGCTTCATCCCATAAGTTTTGGTATGTTGGGTCATTATTGTCACTCTCTTGAATGAAGTTATTAATTGTTTCTATGATTTGTTCTTTGACCCACTCATTCTTTACGATTAGATTATTTACCTTCCAATTAATTTTTAGTTTATTTTTCCATGGTCCTTTATTACAAATAATTTTTTATTGTGTCATGATGTGAGAAGGATGAATTGACTTTTTCTGCCTTTCTCCACTGGATTGTGAGGTTTTATGTCCTAGTACATAGTCCATATTTTTTAGATTAGATTTTTTATTTATAGATCACAACACTTAGTTTTACATGTTCTTGCGTTTCAAATTTTCTTCCCTTCTTTCCCCTACCACCTCCCTCCCAAGATGGCATGCAGTCTGATATATATTCTACATAAACCTTCACATTAAAATTATTTACACAATAGTTTAGTTGCAAAGAATTATGACCAATGGAATGAATCACGAGAGAGAAGAAACAAAACAAAAAAAATAGAAAGAAAGAGAGCAAATTGCATGCCTCAATATGCATTCAGACTCCACAGTTCTTTCTCTGGTTGTAGCGAGCTTTTTCCATCATGAGTCCTTTGGAGCTGTCTTTGAGCCTTGTATTGTTGAAGAGAGCCAAATCTATCAAAGTTAGTCCTCACAGAATCAATACGTCTGTGATTGTGTATAATGTTTTCCTGATTCTGATCCTGTCACTCAGCATCAGATCATGTAGGTTTTTCCAGGGTATTATGAAGTCCATATTTTCCCCATTTCTTACAGCACAATAGTATTTCATTACATTCATATACCACAACTTGTTTAGCCATTCCCCAAATGATGGGCATCACCCTGATTTCCAATTCTTTGCCACCACAAAAAGAGCAGCTATAAATATTTGTGTACATACAGGTCCTTTTCCCACTTGTGTGATCTCTTTGGGATATAGCCCTAGGAGTGTCATTTCTGGGTCAAAGGGTATGCACATTTTTATAGCCTTTTGGGCATAGTTCCAAATTGCTCTCCAAAATGGCTGGATCTATTCACAACTCCATCAACAATGCATTAATGTTCCAATTTTCCCACATCCTCTCCAGCATTTATCATTTTCCTGTTTTGTCATGCTAACCAATCTGACAGGAGACATGTGGTACCTAAAAGTTGTTTTGATTTGCATTTCTCTAATCAGTAGTGACTTAGAGCATTTTTTCATATGCTTATAGATATCTTTATTTTCTTCCTCTGAAAACTGCCTGTTCATATCCTTTGAACATGGTCAATTTTTGAGTATATACCATATACCACTGAGAATAAAAAGTATATTTCTTTTTATCTCCATTCAGTTTTCTCCAGAGGTCTGTCATAACTACCTTTTGTAAAATTCTGTTCACCTCCTTGACTTCTTTCTTGTTTATTCTGAGGTTAGATTTATCAAATTCAGTGGGGGGGGGAAGTCGAGGTCCCTCACTATTATGGTTTTGCTGTCTATTTCTTCCTGTAACTCCCTTAACTTCTCCTCTAAGAATTTAGATGTTACACCTCTTGGTGCATAAACAAGGCCATAAACAGCTACTTTTAGCAGCATATAGTGTCCTTCCTTATCTCCTTTAATTAGATCTGTCTTTGCTTTTGCTTTGTCTGAGACTAGGATTGTGACTCCTACTTTTTGTACTTTAGCTGAAGCATAATATTTTCTATTCCACCCTTTTACTTTTACCCTGTGTGTATTCCCCTGTTTCAAATGTGTTTCTTGCAAACAACACATTGTAGGATTATGGTTTTTAATCCATTCTGCTGTCTGCCTCCGTTTTATGGGAGAGTTCATCCCATTCTCATTCTTAGTTATTACAAGCCGTGTCTTTTTCTCCATCTTGTTTCCCTCCCCGTTTATGCTTTTATGTCTCCCTTCTCCTTTCCACTCCTCAAGAGTTTTGCTTTTGACCACTGCCTTCATCAATGACCTTCATCAATTGACCAATGCCTTCCTCTTGATTCCTCTCCCATATCTTACCCTTTTCCCCTTGCTATTTCTTCCCTCCCTTCTGACCACTCCCCCCCTTTTCTTTCCCCTTTCCCCTCCTACAGCCTGTAGGATAAGTTTGATTTCTTTACTTATTAGAGTATGTTATTCCCTTCTTGAACCAAATCCAATGAGAGTAAACCTCATATACTACTCTTCTCCCTCCCTTCTTTCCCTCTACTATAATATGTTTATGTTCCTCCTCATATGATGTAATTTACTCTTTTCAACTACCTCCTTACCTTTTCTCCCAGAAACCTCCCTTTACTTCTCTTAATTATGTTTTTTATCACTATATCAGTTATTTCATACTGACACCCACAGTCTCTCCCCACTTCTATATATGAATACGTACATACATATTATAACATTATAATATTGTACAAGAACGTAAACAATTTGCTCCCTTGATTAACAATATTTGTGGGGGTTTTCCTCCCTGTTTACCTTTTTATGTATCTCTTGAGTTTTGTATTTGAAGACCAAATTTTCCACTGAGCTCTAGCCTTTTCATCAGGAAGGTCTGGAAATCCCTGATTTTGTTGAATGTCTGTCTCCTTGCCTGAAAAATTATGCTAAATTTTGCTGGATAGTTAATCCTTGGTTGTAGTCCAAGCTCCTTTGCCTTTCAGAATATCATCTTCCAATCTCTGCTGTCATTTGATGTAGAAGCTGAAAGATCCTACGTGATCCTGACTGCAGTTTTATGATATTTGAAATGTTTCTTTTTGCTGTTCGCAGTATTTTCTGTTTGACTCAATAATTCTGAAATTTGGCTGTAATATTTCTTGGAGTTTTCAATTTGGGATCTCTTTCAGGGGGTAAGTGGTGGATTCTTTCAATGATTATTTTCCCCTCTGGTTCTAGGACCTCTGGGCAGTTATGTTTAATAATTTCTTTGAAGATACTGTCCAGGCTCTTTTTTCATTGTGGCTTTCTTGTAGACCAATAATTCTTAAATTGTTTTTCCTGGATCTACTTTCCAGGTCCATTGTTTTTCCAATCAGATATTTCACGTTTTCTTCTATTTTTTCATTCTTTACATTTTGTTTGACTACTTCTTGATGCCTCTTAGAGTCACTAGCTTCCACTTGCTCAATTCTAATTTTTCATGAATTGCTGTGTTCATTTTGCTTTTCACTCTCCTTTTCTAATTGGTTGATTTTACCTTTCAGGGGTCATTTTCTCTAATTAGATTGTGAATCTCTTTTGCCATTTCGCTGATTTTACTTTTTAAAAAATTGTTATCATCAATAATTTTTCCCATTTTTTTTCTTTTACCTCCCTAATTCAGTTTGAAAACCCTCCTTTAGCTCTTCCAGGGGTGCTTTTTGGGCTTGAGACCAGTTCATATTCCCTTTTGAGGTATCAGATGTGGGCATAGTATCAATGCTGTCCCCTTCCAAATTGGTATTTTGATCTTCCCTGTCTCCATAAAAAGAATCAATGGTCCACGGTTTTTTCGTGTTCTTCTTTATGTTGGTTAGCTTTCTCCTGGCTTTAATGTGGATTTCTGCTTTTGCGGGCTCAGGGAGCCATGTCCCAGGTTTCTTGCTCTGGGAATTGTGAGCCTAGTTATTGGCTTTGTGTGCTATGGCTTCTGATTTCCTCAGGGGTGTGTGGGGGTGTTGTCTGGCTGCTGGAAGTCTCCTCTTCCCCTGGGGCTGTTATCCAGTACAGATGGTCTCAGCCGTTGTCTGTGATGGTGTCTGCTACTTTCCCTGGCTGTGCAAAGGCTCGTCTGGGTTCCTGGTGTTGACCCTTGCCTGCTCCATCCTGTTGGGACTCAGGAACTCCCACTGTTGAGCTATTGAAGCCCCACTTCTGGCTTCTCTATTCCAACATTTTTTCCAAAGTATTTTCTGGGTCAGGGAGGGAGGGATGAGAGCCATTTACCTGGACATTATGACTCCTGGAAGTTCAAGAAGGTGAGTTTCAAAACTTTGAGCTGCAAGCATCAGGAGTATGTGTCATGAAACCACAGGAATTGGGCTGCTGCCTCCCTTCCTTCTACAGACTCCTGACCTGTGCTGGGAGACCTTGTGATCTCTGCTGGTTTTGGGTTCCCAGCTATCTCCCAGAATGGCTGACTGGTTTCTGCAGCTGCTACTGCTTTGGTGGGATTTGGTGCAGCTGCACGGGCTGGGTGCTCTCCAAGCCTACAGATCCATACTGTTAAACTTGCAGATTCTCCTGGCTTGGAAATTTTCCACACTCAGTCTGCTAGTGGCTTCTAACTCTCTCAAATCTGCTCAGATTCACTTTTTTAGAGGTATCTGACAGAACTTGTGAGAGACCTCGGGTAGGATGCTGTTTTCACGTGGTCATTCTGGCTCCACATCTACTTCTTGATATAGGAAACAAGGCTCACCCCCATGCTAGCCCCTATTCATGGAACATCACTGTCAGAGTTGAAAAGGGCTGCCCAGCTCTGCACTGACTCTGACACACTGGGGCCCCGTCCTCCATGTGTCCATAGAAGTTGACTGGAGCACCCCTCACACAAAACTCAGAGGTCTCTACATAATCCTTTCATCTCTATTCCACTACCACATCCCTTAAACATAAATTGAATCCCTCTTCTCCTCCAGAAACCACTGTCAATCAACAAAGTTTACAGGCCTCCTTGCTTCCCTAATTCTACACCAACATCTCACTGTTGCCAACAATTCCTGAGTCCTTTAAAGAGGTTAGGGATATTGCAAGTGTAAGCTTCCCCTCTCAGCCCCACCCCACTCCTTGGTGCTAAAAGTGGCCCTTGCAGGAGCCCCTGACACCAGGATAGCTCCAGAAAAGCAAAGGAGATTTGATCAATACTTGATGAAATGGAGGTAATAAACAGAATGGTAAAAAAGCAATTGCCTTTCCAATCTTGTTGCCTTCATTACAATCATCATGACTCAAGTCAATTCAATTTATCTAACTGGTTTTAGTCACCTCATTTTTTTATTTTTTTATTTATTTTTAGTTTACAACACACGGTTCCACATAATTTTGAGTTCCAGATTTTCTCCCCTCCCTCCCCCCTCCCTCCCCAAGACAGCATGGAATCTCATATAACTACCATGTATAAATTCACATTGAATTAATTTATACACTACTCAAGTTGTGGAGAAGAATTATGACCAATGGAATGAATCATGAGAAAGAAGAAACAGAACCAAAAGAAAAACCCCAAAAGCAAAAACAAAAGAGAAGAAAAAAAGGCGAGCATAAAATGTGCATCAATCTGCATTCATACTTCATAGTTCTTTCTCTGGATGTAGATAGTACTCTCCATGTGAGTCCCTTGGAGTTGTCTTTGCACCTTGTGTTGCTGAGAAGAGAAAAGTCTATCAGGGTTAGTCCTCTCAGAATCCATATATCTGTGGTTGTGTATAATGTTCTCCTGCCTCTGCTCCGCTCACTCAGCATTATGTCGTGTAGGTTTTCCCAGGTTGTTACCAAGTCCGTATCATCCCCATTTCTTATAGCACAGTAGTATTCCATTACCTTCGTATACCACAGCTTGTTCAGCCATTCCCCAATTGATGGGCATCCCTTTGATTTCTAATTCTTGGCTACCACAAAAAGAGCCGCTATAAATATTTTTGTACATGTGGGTCCCTTTCCATCTTGTGTGATTTCTTTGGGAAACAACCCTAGAAGTGGTATTGCTGGGTCAAAGGGTATGAACATTCTATAGCCCTTTGGTCATAGTTCCAAATTGTTCTCCAAAATGGCTGGATCTGTTCACAACTCCACCAGCAATGTAACAATGTTCCAAGTTTCCCACATCCTCTCCAGCATTTATCATCTTCCTGTTTTGTTATTTTAGCCAATCTGATAGGAGAGATGAGGTATCTAAGACTTGTTTTGATTTGCATTTCTCTAATCTTTGGTGATCCAGAGCATTTTTTTCATATGCCTATAGATAGCTTTAATTTCTTCCTCTGAAAACTGCCTGTTCATATCCGTTGACCATTTCTCAATTGGGGAATAGCTTGTATTCCTATATATTTGGCTCATTTCCCTGTATATTTTGGAAATGAGGCCATTATCACAGATAATAGTTGTAAAGATTTTCTCCCAATTTTATGCTTCTCTCCTAATTTTTGTTGCATTGGCCTTTTTTTGTACAAAAACATTTCAATTTAACATAATCAAAATTATCCATTTTGCATTTTGTAATGCTCTCTATCTCTTGTTGGGTCATGAATTCTTTTCTTTTCCATAATTCTGAGAAGTAAACTATTCCTTGCTCTCCCAAATTACTTATAGTATCGGCTTTTACTCATAAATCATGAACCCGTTTTGACTTTGTTCTGGTATATGGTGTAAGATATTGGTCTATGCCCAGTTCCTGCCCTACCATTTTCCGATTTTGCCAGCAGTTTTTGTGAAATAGTGAATTTTTAGCCCAGAAGCTGGCCTCTTTGGGTTTATCAAAGAGTAGATTGCTATAGTTGTTGACTTCTCTGTCTTGTATTCCTGTCCTATTCCACTGATCCAGTCACCTCAAATTTTTGCAGATATTGAACTGCCTATTAGAGTACAGAGATAACAAAATCAGAACCTGCCCTCAAGGAGCTCTTAAGTGGGAAAGAGGGTGTGAGGGAGGAAACTATGCGCTCCCAAATAAGTTTTAAAGCCCACTAAGGTTTTTCCTGGTAATTTATAACTACAAATAAAATTCAATTAAAATATTTTGTACACTAAATGGTTTTTTAGAAACCACATTGTATTACTTAAAATAAGAAACAAGCCTAGTTATCTTTTATTCCACTTAGCAGCATTTTAGACATTCTCAATCCCCAAATTGCTTGGGGAAGGTTATTTGACAACTGCAGAGGATGGATTAGGGAGGAAGGAGACAGTTAGCAGGGAGGCAGATGTGGAGGTCACCGCAAAAGGAAAGAGTCATGAGAACCCCAATGTTGGTGGCCACTTTCCTCCTTCAGGGGAAAATGGACAGCCATTTCTTTTATTTGTTATCCTGGGGATGGCATTCATGTGTGGGTGGGACTGAATGGCTAGAGAGGTGCCTTGCGAATCTCAAATCCTGTGACTCTCAGTAAGTGGATGGAAAGGAAAGGATGGAAAGCATGCTTGAGAAGACTTGGGAACCCAGTGGAGAGGATGGGGAAAGAAAAGACCTTGCTGATAGATTCCTCTGTCCACAGAGCATCTGTGCACAAATCAGATTTGAAAATCCATTGAGCTGAACCTCCATTAACATTCTCCCTTACACCTAAGAGCCCTCTTGGCTTGGTGAAAACTGTCCATCCAAAGGAGTAAACCAGAGGTGTGAACTCTGGGGGGGGGGGGGGGGGCGTCAGGGCTGACAGGACCAGCCAGGATTAACAGGTTGAAGTGCAGAATTGCAGACTACAGGAGTTCACACCTCCTCTGGGAGTTGCCAAATGGGGAGGGGCTACCTCATATAAAAGGAGGTCATCCTGCCCCTCAGAAGTAGCCCTTCAGTGCAGCTGAAGTCTCTTCATCTCAGCTGCTCTAGAATAGAAGCCACTGGAGAAAGAATGGCTGCTGTTTTGGAAACGCTGCAAGAATTTCAGAAGGAAATCACCTGTAGCATCTGTAGGAGCTACTTCTCTGAGCCAGTCACCATCTGCTGTGGGCACAGCTTTTGCAGATCATGTCTCTTCAAGAGCTGGAAACTTGGAGGTACAGCTTTCTCTTGTCCTGAATGCAGGCAAGTGTCCCCAGTCAGAGATTTCCCAGAAGTCAATGGGATCCTAGCACAGCTGACTGCCATGGGCAAAGAGCTCTGCTTCTTGCATTTGCAGAGTACTGAAGGACAGAGTCATTGTGCCAGGCACAAGAAAACGTTCAAGCTCTTTTGTGAAGATGACCAGACACCACTGTGTGTGGGATGTTCCCAAAGCCCAGAGCATGGGGCTCACAAACTGTCTCCTGTAGAAGAGGCTGCTCAGAAGAGCAGGAAGAAACTCCAGCACATTCGCAGTGACTTGCAGAAGCATTTTGAGGAAGCTGAGGAACTTCTTGCTCAGGAGGAGAGACTTGTTGATGACTGGAACTGGGTGATCACAGGAACATATACCAAGCTTCACCAGTTGCTGAGGGAGGAAGAATCTCAATGCCTTGAAAGGATAGTGGAAGAGGAAAGGGAAAGCCAGGACAGACTATCCCAGCATAGGCAAGCCCTCCAGGACCTCATGCTAGTTCTGCAGGAAGCAGGCCACCAACCCAAAATGGATCTGCTACAGGAAGTCAAGCAGTTGCTGGGAAGGAGTGAGTCAGTGCTGTCTCAAATGGCCAAGGCTGTCAGCGCAGATCTGAGAGAATACTCCATCCCTGGCATGATGCAGATGCTCAGACGATTCAGAGTGGACATCACATTGAACCCCACATCACCCAATTCCTTTGTGACTGTTTCTGAGGATCTGAAGAGTGTGAAGGCTGGAGAAAGCTGGCAGGTGGAGACCAAGCACCCTGAGCTTGCTGTTCGCCACTTTGTCTTGGCTGAGCAGGCTTTCAGCTCAGGCAGACAGTACTGGGAGGTGGATGTGACTCAACTACCTCAGTGGACACTGGGAATCCATACCCCATTCTTGAGGAAAAGGAGGGGCAGGAATGTGGACTCCTCTGCTCCTCTGTTCCTGCTTTGCTGTGTCAAGAAGGAAGAGGATTACTATTTACAAACCTATCCCGGATCATTGGACCATCAAGTGAAAGGCCCTGTGCCCAGGGTTGGGATATACCTTGAATATACCCCTGGCAGTCTTGCCTTTTACAATGTTCTCCAACACTCCCTCATTTATAGGTTCTACCCCATTCCCTTCACAGAGCCCATCACACCCATCTTTTCTCCTGGTCCGCCACTTCCAGGATCAAAGGCTGGTCCCATGACTATCTGTCCAGTGGATTCTCATCTTTGTGCTTGCTGCTATTCCTGTCTTTGAGCATTTCTCCAGGGAAGAATTCTCAACCCACCATTAGGCCCCCTGCCTCGGGGCCTTCAATTTCCAGCTTTCCCTGCCAGAAGATGAGCATCACTTCCTTCACGATGAAGGAGAAGTCCCCTGCTCATCAGCTGGAGACATTTCTTACACAGTGTAAGCTGATTTGAACTTTTCCCAGTCCTATGTCCTTGGAATTTCTGTAAACCTGACTGAATACTATTTGATACAAAGTGAAATAAATTTTATCTTTTACTGTGTTTATATTTATTTGTGTTGGTCTTTTTTTCATTTCATTTCAGTCCTGTCCAACACTTTGTGATCCTACTTGGGATTGGTTTTTTGGTTGTTTGTTTGTTTTCGCAAAGATGACCATCATTTTTATTAAATTAACTCAGCCTAACCAGGAGCAACTGGTGGTATTCCATTTAATTAGATCTGACTTTATTTGTGTGAGAAGTGTTTCATAATTGTGTTCATATAGGCACTGGGTTTGTCTTGGCAGGTAGACCCTCAAATCTTTTATAGTGTCTACAGTAACTTTAAATGGAATTTCTCTTTCTATCTCTTGCTGTTGGGCTTTGCTAGTAATGTATAGGAATGCTGAGGATTTTTGTGGGTTTATTTTATATCCTGCAACTTTACTAAAATTGTTTATTATTTCAAGTAGTTTTTTACTTGATTCTCTAGTATTCTCTAAGTAACTCATCATATCATCTGCAAGTGATAATTTAGTTTCTTCCTTGCCTATTCTAATTCTTTTAATTTTTGTTCTTCTCTTATTGCTACAGTTAATGTTTCTAGTACCAAATTGAATAATAGGGGTGACAATGGACATCCTCGTTTCACCCTGGATCTTATTGGAAATGCATCTAGCTTATCCCCATTACACATAATGCTTGCTGATGGTTTTAGGTACATGCTATTTATAATTTTAAGGAAGACTCCTTTTATTTCTGTGCTTTCTAGTGTTTTCATTTTTTCAGACAGTCAATAAGCATTTATTAAGGAACAAACAAACAAACAAATAAATGAATACACACTGTATGCCATTACTATGGTTAATACTGCTCTTGTTAATCCTTTGTTCTTGAAGAAACCTATGACATCAGGAATATGATGCCATTATGAGCAAGTGAATTAGATTTAAGTGAGGGAGGGCTACATAAAGTCACTAGTCTCGCCCTCTCCCCCAGAGCTATCTGGGTCCAGTGGCAAAATATAGATCAGGATGATTGCAGATGCCCTAGATGCAGTGTGAAAACTTTGGCTTTTTAAGTTAAAGTCTTTCCCATGTCTCAGTTTGACTGAGGCAATACCCATTCAGTGATTAAGGCTAGGTAAGAAATGAAGCAAAGAATTTTATAAACCTAGTTTATAATAAACAACAACCTGACAGGGGAAGACCCTCAGGGTTTCTGGCCAAAACAGAAATAGATACTATTTACATTCACTCTGAGTCACCAGGGCCTTTTGAACAATGATCAAGTTATGCTTGGGCTGGGGCCCACTGGCCAATCAATGAGAGCCAGAGTGATTTGAGTTTAAGGCATGGTCCTTAAGAAAGGAATCTTGCTTGTAAACCTCGACCTATCTTACCAGATTTCAGTATATATCAATTACTATGGAAAGTACTAGGAATATAAAGAGGGGGAAATTATTTCTCTTGCACTGAAGGAGATCATATTCTGTTTTTTTTCTTTTTTTAATTTTTAGTTTACAACACTTGGTTCTACATAATTTTGAGTTGCAGATTTTCTTCCCTCCCTCCCCACCTCCCTCCCCAAGATGTCATGGTGCATTGAACTTATTTACACACTAGTCAAGTTGTGGAGAAGAATTATGACCAATGGAATGAATCATGACAAAGAAGAAACAGAACCAAAAAGAACCCACAAACAAAAACAAAAGAGAGAAAGAAAGGGGAAAAAAGGGCGAGCATAAAATGTGCATCAATCTGCATTCATACTTCATAGTTCTTTCTCTGGATGTAGATAGTACTCTCCACGTGAGTCCCTTGGAGTTGTCTTTGCACCTTTAGTACTCTCCACGTGAGTCCCTTGGAGTTGTCTTTGCACCTTGTGTTGCTGAGAAGAGAAAAGTCTATCAGGGTTAGTCCTCTCAGAATCCATATATCTGTGGTTGTGTATAATGTTCTCCTGCCTCTGCTCCACTCACTCAGCATTATGTCGTGTAGGTTTTCCCAGGTTGTTACCAAGTCCGTATCATCCCCATTTCTTATAGCACAGTAGTATTCCATTACCTTCGTATACCACAGCTTGTTCAGCCATTCCCCAATTGATGGGCATCCCTTTGATTTCTAATTCTTGGCTACCACAAAAAGAGCCGCTATAAATATTTTTGTACATGTGGGTCCCTTTCCATCTTGTGTGATTTCTTTGGGATACAACCCTAGAAGTGGTATTGCTGGGTCAAAGGGTATGAATATTTTTATAGCCCTTTGGTCATAGTTCCAAATTGTTCTCCAAAATGGCTGGATCTGTTCACAACTCCACCAGCAATGTAACAGTGTTCCAAGTTTCCCACATCCTCTCCAGCATTTATCATTTTCCTGTTTTGTCATGTTAGGCAATCTGACAGAAGAGATGTGGTACCTAAGAGTTGTTTCGATTTGCATTTCTCTAATCAGTAGTGATTTTGAGAATTTTTTCATATGCCTATAGATATTGTTAATTTCTTCCTCTGAAAACTGCCTTTTCATATCCTTTGACCATTTCTGAATTGGGGCATGGTTTTTATTCCTACAAATTTGGCTCAGTTGCCTGTATATTTTTGAAATGAGGCCTTTATCAGAGACACTGGTTGTAAAGATTTTCTGCCAGTTTTCCGCTTCCCTCCCAATTTTTGTTACATTGGCTTTGTTTATACAAAAACTTTCCAGTTTACCATAATCAAAATTGTCCATTTTGAATTTTGTAATGCTCTCTATCACTTGTTGGGTCATGAATTCTTCCCTTTCCCATAAATCTGACAGGGAAACTATTTCTTGCTCTCCCAAATTGTTTATAGTATCAGCCTTTATTCTTAAATCATGTACCCATTTTCACTTTATTTTGGTATATGGTGTAAGATATGGGTCTATGCCCAGTTTCTGCCATACCATTTTCCAATTTTCCCAGCAGTTTTTGTGAAATAGTGAATTCTTAACCCAGAAGCTGGATTATTTGGGTTTATCAAAGAGTAGATTGCTATAGTCATTGACTACTGTGTCTTGCATACCTAACCTATTCCACTGATCTACTACTCTGTTTCTTAGTCAGTACCAGGTAGTTTTGATGCTGCTTAATAGTACATTTTGATATCTGGTATGGTGAAGACTCCTTCCATAGCATTTCTTTTCATTAATTCCCTTGATATTCTGGACTTTTTGTATGAGAAAATTAAGAACCATGTTGGCTCATACTTTACTAAAAGATCTGTATTTTTCCATCACCAGTAAGCTACATTTGTGTTCCTAACTGTATTATGGGCACTATGGACATGGTAGAGATAAAGAATAGGTATTGGACCTGGGATTTCATTAATATGAGGACACTACTTCAATGACATTAGGTATCTTATCTGTCATATATACTTTTTTGGAGACTATTGAGGTTAAATGACCCATCCAGTGTCACACAGTTAGTAAATTTCTTAGACCAGATTTGAACTCAGGTCATCCTGACTTCAGAGGCAGTGCTTTACCCACTTCACCACCTAGCTGCCCCTGTCATATATACTTTTCAAGAATTGCTTAGAATGCAGTGAGAAGCCAAATGCTTTGCCCAGGTCACAGAGACGGGACAAAGGAAGCACTCAGTAAATATTTGTAGAAATGACCTAAAATAATCAGTTTCTTATGTGATCTGTTAGAATCAGTTTCCTTATATTATAATTATTTCCCCAAATTTGGAGAAAGCTTGAATAAATTTCCATTTTCCACTCCCAAATTCCATTATTTAATGTTTGTATTTGACTTTGGAGTCATCTTTAACTCCTCCTTCTCCCTCCCTCGGTATGTTAAATAAGTGGGCAAGTGTTGTAGATTTGACTCTTACAATTTCTCTAGTATCTTGTACCCATAACTCAACTACCGAGGGTTACTCACACTATTACAATGGCCTCTTACCCAATATCTCTGTCTCTAGTGTCTCTCCTCTGCAATCCATCCTCCATGTCATCTTTCTTACATTCCTAAAGTGCAGGGATGACCACCCAAGAAACTCCAGTAGCTACCTATTGCCTTTAGAATAAAATACCACCTCCTTTGTTTATCATTAAAAGTCCTTCAACTCCAACCCACTTTTCCAGGCTTATTGTACATTATCCCCTCTCTGTACAGTTTACATTTTAGTCATTTCATTTCCCACCTCTGTGATTTTGGCCAGGCTGTACCCCCTACCTGAAATACATTTTCTTCTTTCTTCCTCTTGGGTCTTAATATTTAGTTCCTTCAAAGTTCAGCTCAAGGGCTTCCTCACAAGGTCTTTTCTAATGCCTGTCGGTTGCTAGTGCCACAGCCTTGGAATTCCTTTGGTACTAATTTTGTATATACTTTGTCTTTACTTATCTGTGTTCATGTTGCCTCACCAGACAGAAAGCAAGCTCAATGAGGGCAGGAAGCATTTAATTGCCATCACTTTGTCTGTTCCCTGGGTTGGCTAGATAGTACAATAGATAGAATGCCAAGTCCAGAGTCAGGAAGACCTGAGTTGAAATCTGACCTTAGACACTCACTTGCTGCATGACCCTGGGCAAGTCACTTACCCCTATTTGTCTCAGTTTCCTCTTCTGTCAAATGAGCTGGAGAAGGAAATGGAAAACCGCTCCTGTATCTCTGGTAAGAAAACTCCAAACAGAGTCACAGAGTCAGACATGACTGAACAGACATGACTGAAATGACCTAACAATAAAAATCTGGTCTATGTTTTTAACGGTTTACTTGGCACAGGGAAGGCTTGTATTAAATGCTCATTGACTAAATGAATCATTGAAGTGCAATTTGAGGGTCAGTTTCTGAAGCCCATCTCCTAATGTAACATCCCATCATCAGATGAAGTTGACTTTTTCAGGGATAATTGATCTTAATGTCCACATTGGCCTTTCCACACTTTCAGAGTCATTTCAGAGAACTAAGGGCCTGCTTGTTTCAACCCATTAGTGTCTGAAACCATCTTGGTGTTATCTTTACACTTCAAATTACCCTCCTCAGCAGGAAACAGTTTGCAAGATCAGTCAAGTTAACATTGACATTACAAAAACATTGTCAAGTAGTTACAACAGTTCCATAGGTTGGTCAAAACAGCACCAATTTAACAAAGAACATACATACATGCAGGCCTGAATCAATGCAGTCACAAAGCTAATGTGAAAAAACCTCTTGCAGCTGATGAATGAAGGCAGTACAATTCAGTAGAGAAAATGCAATATATGGAGTCTGGGCCCTGAATTCAAATCCCCACTCAGCCATTTCCTAATTATGTGGCCTTGGCAAGTCCATCCACCTTTCTGTACCTCATTTTCTACATCGAGAGGGTTGGAGTAGTTGACTTCTAAGGTCCATTCCAGCTCAGAATCAGTGATCCTATGATTCTGTGATCTGGGTTCATATACCAGATTTTGCTAGGTATTTTTTGCATGAACTCAGGTCAATCACTTCCTCTCTTTGGTTGAGTCTGTTTCCTCAGCTGTGAGACAAAGGGGCTAGACTAGCTTACTGCTGATGTCCTTTCTAGTTCCGAATCAGTGGCCCCCGAAAGCCAAGTTTAACCCTGATAGCTTTTAATGAGCCCCAGTCTGTGGTCTCCTTTGCCTAAACTTGTGTGAGAGTACAGATATCAAGGTCCAGCTATAGCTCAGATTGTGCAGAAGGTGAGATTTGTCTTAGGCCCAGCTCGTAGTCCCTCTCTATGGCCTTCTTCCTCTGGCTGATGATCCTATGAGAGAACATCTCTTTGTTTATGCTGGTTTTCCTGGCAGCTAGGTGGTAGAAGGGCTGAGTCCCTGAACTTGGAGGCAGAGAAACTTGAGTTCAAATTCTGACTCTGACCCGTACTACCCTTGTGACCTAACTACTAACTGTGTAACATCCGTCAGTGAACCTCAGTTTCTTTAACTATAAAAAAGTGTACTAACAATAGCACCTCACTCACAGGACTGTTTTGAAGCTCAGATAAGGTGACTTGTAAATGCTTCTGAAACACTAAAGTACTGTATAAATGATAGATATCATCACCGTCCTTGTAATTATCACCTTGAACACTTTCTCTGCTGCTTCAAAACGTACCTCTTATCCAGGATTCAACCCAAATCTCAGCTCTTCTGTGATGAATTCCTCCATAATTCTGGCCCACAGTAATAATCTCTTTTGTCCTTTTTTAATTAATTAATTTAATTTATTTAATATATTTAGTTTTCAGCATTGATTTTCACAAGAGCTTGAGTTATTATCTTTCTCCCCATTTCTACCCTCCTGCCCACTCCAAGATGGCATATATTATGATTGTTCCATTCCCCAGTCAGCCCTCCCTTCCTCCCTTCTGTCACCCCACTTCCCTCCCATCCCCTTATCCCTTCCTTTCTTGTAGGGCAAGATAAATTTCTATGCCCCATTGCCTGTGTGTCTTATTTCCTAGTTGCATGCAAAAACTTTTTTTTGAACATCTGTTTTTAAAACTTTGAGTTCCAAGTTCTCTCCTCTCTTCCCTCCCCACCCACCCTCCCTCCCTAAGAAGGCAAGCAATTCAACATAGCCCACAAGTGTCTCATTATGTAAAACCCTTCCACAATACTCATGTTGTGAAAGACTAACTATATTTTGCTCCTTCCTAACCTATCCCCCTTTGTTGAATTTTCTCCCTTTACCCTGCCCCTTTTCAAAAGTGTTTGTTTTTGATTACCTCCTCCCCCTATCTGCCCTCCCTTCTATTGTCCCCCCTTTTCATCTCCTTCCTCCTTCTCTTCTGTGGGGCAAGATACCCAATTGAGTGTGTATGTTATTCCCTCCTCAGGGCAAATCTGATGAGAGCAAGATTCACTCATTCCCCCTCACCTGCCCCCTCTTCCCTCCCAACAGAACTGCTTTTTCTTCCCACATTTATGCAAGATAATTTACCCCATTCTATTTCTCCCTTTCTCCCTCTCTCAATATATTCTTCTCTCATCCTTTAATTTGCTTTTACTTTTTAAGCTTTCACCCCTTCATATTCAACTCACCCTCTGCCCTCTAACTATGTATATGTATATGTATATGTATATGTATATGTATATGTATATGTATGTGTATGTGTATATGTATATATGTGTATTACCTTCAGCTACCTTAATATTGAGGTCTCATGAATCATACACATCATCATCTTTCCATGGAGGAATGTAGAAAAAACAGTTCAACTTTGGTAAGTCCCTTGTGATTGCTTTTTCTTGTTTACTTTTTCATGCTTCTCTTGATTCTTATGTTTGAAAGTCAAATTTTGTATTCAACTTTTCACTGAGAAACCTTGAAAGTCCTCTACTTTATTGAAAATTGATATTTTGCCTTGGAACATGATACTCAGTTTTGCTGGGTAGGTGATTCTTGGTTTTAATCCTAGCTCCATTGACCTCTAGAATATCGTATTCCAAGCCCTTGGATCCCTTAATGTAGAAGCTGATAGATCTTGTATTATGCTGATTGTGTTTCCACAATACTCAAATAGTTTCTTTCTGGCTGCTTGCAGTATTTTCTCCTTGATCTCGGAGCTCTGGAATTTGGCGACAATATTCCTAAGAGTTTTCTTTTTGGGACCTTTTTGAGGAGGTAATCTGTGGATTCTTTCAATTTCTATTTTACCCTCTGGCTCTAGAATATCAGGGAAGTTCTCCTTGATAATTTCTTGAAAGATGATACCTAGGCTCTTTTTTTGATCATGGTGTTCAGGTAGTCCAATAATTTTTAAATTATCTCTCCTGGATATATTTTCCAGGTCAGTGGTTTTTTCCAATGAGATATTTGACATTGTCTTCCACTTTTTCATTCCTTTGGTTCTATTTTATAATATCTTGATTTCTCATAAAGTCCTTAGCTTCCATTTGGTCCAGTCTATTTTTTTTAAATTTATTTAACATATTTAGTTTTCAGCATTGATTTTCACAAGAGTTTGGATTACAAATTTTCTCCCCTTTTCTACCCTCCCCCCCATTCCAAGATGGTGTATATTCTGATTGCCCTGTTCCCCAGTCAGCCCTCCCCTCTGTCACTCCACTCCCCTCCCATCCCCATTTTCCTTCCTTTCTTGTAGGGCAAGATAAATTTTTACGCCCCATTGCCTGTGTACCTTATTTTCTTGTTGCATGCAAAAACATTTTTGTTTGTTTTTGAACATCTGTTTTTAAAACTTTGAGTTCCAAATTCTCTCCCCTCTTCCCTTCCCACCCACCCTCTCTAAGAAGTCAAGCAATTCAACATAGGCCACTTGTGTATCATTATGTATAACCCTTCCACACTACTCATGTTGTGAAAGACTAAGTATATTTTGCTCCTTCCCAACCCATCCCCCTTTATTGAATTTTCTCCCTTGACCCTGTCCCCTTTCAAATGTGTTTGTTTTTGACTACCTCCACCCCCATCTGCCCTCCCCTCCATCATCCCCCCGCATTTTTTTTTATCTTCGTCCCTCTTCTTTCCTGTGGGGTAAGATTCCCATTTGGGTATGTATGGTATTCCCTCCTTAGGCCAAATCTGATGAGAGCAATGTTCACTCATTCCCCCCTCATCCGCCCTCTGTCCTCCTCCCACAGAACTGCTTCCTCTTGCCACCTTTATGGGAGATAATCCATCCCATTCTATCTCTCCTTATCTCCCTCTCTCAATATGTTCCTCTCTCATCCCTTAATTTGATTTTATTTCTTTTAGATATCTTCCCTTCATCTTCAACTCACCCTGTGTCCGCTCTCTCCCTCTCTCTCTCTCCCTACCTCTCTCTCTCTCTCTCTCTCTCTCTCTCTCTCTCTCTCTATATATATATATATATATATATATATATATATATACACACACATACATACACACATAGATATATACAGACATACACATTCACCCATATATATACATAAACATATATGTATGCATATTCCCTTCAGCTACCCTGATACTGAGGTCTCATGAATCATACACATCGTCTTTCCATGTAGGAATGTCAACAAAACAGTTCACCTTTAGTAAGTCCCTTGCAATTTATTTTTCTTGTTCTTTTTCTTGAGTACCTTTTCATGCTTCTCTTGATTCTTGTGTTTGAAAGTCAAATTTTCTATTCAGTTCTGGTCTTTTCACTGAGAAAGCTTGAAAGTCCTCTATTTTATTGAAAATCCTTATTTTGCCTTGGAGCATGATACTCAGTTTTGCTGGGTAGGTGATTCTAGGTTTTAATCCTAGCTCCATTGACCTCCGGAAGATCGTATTCCAAGCCCTTCGATCTCTTAATATAGAGGCTGCCAGATCTTGAGTTATTCTGATTGGGTTTCCACAATACTCAAATAGTTTCTTTCTGGCTGCTTGTAGTATTTTCTCCTTGATCTGGGAGCTCTGGAATTTGGCGACAATATTCCTAGGAGATTTCTTTTTGGGGATCTATTTGAGGAGGCAATCGATGGATTCTTTCACTTTCTATTTTGCCCTGTGGCTCTAGAATATCAGGGCAGTTCTCCTTGATAATTTCTTGAAAGATGATATCTAGGCTCTTTTTTTGATCATGGCTTTCAGGGAGTCCAATTATTTTTAAATTATCTCTCCTGGATCTATTTTCCAGGTCAGTGGTTTTTGCAATGAAATATTTCACATTATCTTCCATTTTTTCATTCCTTTGGTTCTGTTTTATAATATCTGGATTTCTCATCAAGTCACTAGCTTCCACTTGCTCCAATCTAATTTTTAAATTAGTATTTTCTTCAGTGGTCTTTTGGACCTCCTTTTCCATTTGGCTATTTCTGCCTTTCAAGGCATTCTTCTCCTCATTGTCTTTTTGGAGCTCTTTTGCCATTTGAGTTAGTCTGTTTTTTAAGGTGTTGTTTTCTTCAGTGTATTTTTCAGTATTTTTTTCGGTCTCCTTGAGCAAGCCATTGACTTGTTTTTCATTGTTTTCTTGCATCCTTCTCATTTCTCTTCCCAATTTTTCCTCTACTTCTTTAACTTGCTTTTCCAAATCCTTTGTGAGCTCTTCCATGGCCTGGGACCAGTTCATGTTTTTGTTGGAGGCTTTTGGTGTAGGCTCTTGCACTTTATTGATTTCTTTAGGCTGTATGTTTTGGTCTTCTTTGTCACCAAAGAAAGAATCCAAAGTCTGAGACTGAATCTCGGTGTGTTTTCACTGCCTGGCCATATTCCCAGCCAACTAACTTGACCTTTGAGTTAGTCAGTGGGGAATGACTGCTTGTAGACTAGAGTTCTATGTTCCACATTTGGCGGGGAGGTGCCAGCTCTGGCACACCAGCACTGCTCCTTACCCAACCCCCAACCCGAACTGGGCTTAAATCTTCAGCAGGCTGTTGCACTCCTGCTCATCTGCCACTTAATTCCCCCCACCAGGTGGGCCTGGAGCCGGAAGTAACAACAGCCGTAGCTGCCCCACCTCCGCTGCCCCCAGGACTGGAAGCTGAACCGCAAACTCTTTCTACTCCTGCAGCTTTTCCCACTAACATTCTCCGAAGTCTTTGGTGTTTGTGGGTTAAGGAGTCTGGTAGCTGCCGCAGCTCACTGATTCAGGGCGCTAGGGCCCCCTCCGCCCGGCCTCTGGTCTGGATGGTCCACGCCGTTCAGGCTGTGTTCTGCTCCACTCCGTTCCCAGCTCCCAGCTCCCAGCTCCGTGTGGGATAGACCTCACCCAGAGACCATCCAGGCTGTCCTGGGCTCGAGCCTTGCTTCCCTCTGCTGTTTTGTGGCTTCTGCCGTTCTAGAATTGGTTCAGAGCCATTTTTTATAGGTTTTTGGAGGGAGTCGTTATGGAGCTTACACTGGTTCCTGCTTACCAGCCACCATCTTGGCTCTGCCCTCCAGGTACCTGTCTAATTTTTAAGGTAGCATTTTCTCCAGTGGTCTTTTGTACCTTCTTTTCCATTTGGATATTTCTGCCTTTCAAGGCATTCTTCTCCTCACTGGCTTTTTGGAGCTCTTTTGCCATTTGAGTTAGTCCATTTTTTAAGCTGTTGTTTTCTTCAATATTTTTTCAGTATTTTTTTGACTCTCTTTTAGCAAGTCATTAACTTGTTTTTCATGGTTTTCTTGAATCATTCTCATTTCTCCTCCTAATTTTTCCTCTACTTCTCTAATGTGCTTTTCCCAATCCCTTTTAAGCTCTTCCATGTCCTGAGAGCAGTTCATGTTTTTCTTGGAGGCTTTTGATGTAGGCTCTTTCACTTTGTTGACTTCTTTTGGCTGTATGTTTTGGTCTTCTTTGTCACCAATGAAAGATTCCAAAGTCTGAGACTGAATCTGAGTCCATTTTCGCTATCTGGCCATATTCCCAGCCGGGTTACGTGACCCTTGAGTTTTTTGTCAGGGTATGACTGCTTGTAGAATAAAGAGTACTTTGTTCCAAGCTTGAGGGGTTCAACTGTTGTTTTCATAGCTATTTCTATACAGCCAGCTTTGATACACCAGCACTCTTCCTCCCCCAAGAACCACCAACCTGGACCTGACTCAGATCTTAAGCAGGCTGTTCACTCCTGCTCTGATCAGCCACTTAATTCCTCCCACCCGGTGGGCCTGGGGCTGGAAGCAACTGCAGATGGAGTTCTGTAGCTGTGCCACCTCCACTATCCCCAGGGTGTTTCCGCAATCCAGCTAGAAGCTGCTGCGGGGGTGTAAGATCACTCAACAGCCAGCACCCTGAAGGCTGCCAGCATGCTGTGAAAGCACAGTTTCTTTTGATCTGCTTTAATAAGGAAAGCAAGGTTAAAGGGGTTGACAAGTTTGCTTTAATTCAGGGCACAAATATCATTCACTTAGTTCAGGGGAAAAAAGAGTACACTGAACTTCAGAACAAATTACAAAGAAAGTACAAACATTAAAAGACAGATCAAATAGCAATTCATAGTTACCAACATCTAGGTTCAGACCAGGAGCTCAGAACAAGGGCTGGCCCAGAGTCACTCGAGCCACCACTGCTGTGGGTAAGAGAGCTTCAAAGAATAGTCAACCCCTGTTTTTTTTTTAAATGTATTTATTTATTTTTAGTTTACCACACACGGTTCTACACAGTTTTGAGTTCCAGTTTTTCTCCCCTCCCTCTCCCCTCCCTCCCCAAGACGGCATGGAATCTCATATAACTGTCATGTATAACTTCGCATTGAATTAATTTATGCAGTACTCAAGTCGTGGAGAAGAATTTTGACCAATGGAATGAATCATGAGAAAGAAGTAACAGAACCAAAAATAAACCCCAAAAACAAAAACAAAAAAGAAGCAAAAAAGGCGAGCATGTAGTGCGCCTCGATCTGTATTCAAACTTCGCAGTTCTTTCTCTGGATGAAGATAGCATTCTCCACTGTGAGTCCCCTGGAGTTGTCCTTGCACCTTAGGTTGCTGAGAAGAGCAAAGTATGTCAGGATTGGTCCTCACGGAATCCATATATCTGTGGTTGTGTACAAGGTTCTCCTGGCTCTGCTCCGCTCACTCAGCATTATGTCGTGTAGGTTTTTCCAGGTTGTTACGAAGTCTGCATCATCCCCATTTCTTATGGCACAATAGTATTCCATCACCTTCATATACCACAGCTTGTTCAGCCATTCCCCAATTGATGGGCATCCCTTTGATTTCCAATTCTTGGCTACCACGAAGAGAGCTGCTATAAATATTTTTGTACATGTGGGTCCCTTTCCCTCTTGTGTGATTTGTTTGGGATACAACCCTAGAAGTGGTATTGCTGGGTCAAAGGGTATGAACATTTCAATAGCCCTTTGGGCATAGTTCCAAACTGCTCTCCAAAATGGCTGGATCAGCTCACAACTCCACCAGCAATGCAACAATGTTCCAATTTCCCCACATCCTTTCCAGCATTTATCATTCTCCTGATTTGTTATTTTAGCCAATCTGACAGGAGAGATGAGGTATCTAAGAGTTGTTTTGATTTGCATTTCTCTAATCAGTAGTGATCCAGAACATTTTTTCATATGCCTGTAGATAGCTTTAATTTCTTCCTCTGAAAACTGCTTGTTCATATCCTTTGACCATTTCTCAATTGGGGAATGGCTTGTATTCCTATATATTTGGCTCAGCTCCCTGTATATTTTAGAGATGAGGCCTTTATCAGAGATACTAGTTGCAAAGATTTTCTCCCAATTTTCTGCTTCCCTCCTAATTCTTGTTGCATTGGCTTTTTTTGAACAAAAACATTTCAATTTCACATAATCAAAATTATCCATTTTGCATTTTGTAATGCTCTCTATCTCTTGTTGGGTCATGAATTCTTTACTTTTCCACAAATCTGATAAGTAAACTATTCCTTGCTTTCCCAAATTACTTAGAGTATCAACTTTTACTCCTAAATCATGAACCCATTTTGACTTTATTTTGGTATATGGTGTAAGATATTGGTCTATGCCCAGTTTTTGCCTTACCATTTTCCAATTTTCCCAACAGTTTTTGTGAAATAGTGAATTATTAGCCCAGAAGCTGGTCTCTTTGGGTTTATCAAAGAGTAGATTGCTAAACTTGTTGATTTCACCTACTTGTGTACCTATCCTATTCCACTGATCCACACCCCTGTTTCTTAACCAGTACCAGGCAGTTTTGATGACTGCTGCTTTGTAGTACAATTTAATATCTGGTGTGGCTAAGCCACCATCTCTAGCATGTCTTTTCATTAATATCCTAGATACTCTAGACCTCTTGTTTTTCCAAATGAATTTTGTTATTATTTTGGGGATAAACTAGATGCATTCCCAATAAGATCAGGGGTGAAACAAGGATGTTCATTATCACCCCTATTATTCAATTTGGTACTAGAAACATTAGCTGTAGCAATTAGAGAAGAAGAAGAAATTGAAGGAATTAGAATAGGAAAAGAAGAAACTAAATTATCACTTTTTGCAGATGATATGATGATTTATCTAGAGAATCCTAGAGAATCAAGTAAAAAATTACTTGAAATAGTAAACAACTTTAGCAAAGTTGCAGGATGTAAAACAAACCCACATAAATCCTCAGCATTCCTATACATCACTGACAAAGCCCAACAGCAAGAGATAGAAAGAGAAATTCCATTCAAAGTTACTGAAGGCACTATAAAATATTTGGGAATCTATTTGCCAAGACAAACCCAGGGCCTATATGAACATAACTATGAAACACTTTTCACGCTAATAAAATCAGATCTAAATAAATGGAGAAATATCAGTTGCTCATGTTTAGGCCGAGCTAATATAATAAAAATGACAATTTTACCTAAATTAATCTATCTATTCAGTGCCATACCAATCGAACTACCAAAAATTTTTTTTACTGAGCTCAACCCCTGGTTTTTATATCTTTTTCAGCGTCAGGGGTGACTCACACATGTGACTCACCCACGTGATCTAGAATCATCACAAAGAGGTGGACTTAAACCCACATGGTCTAAAAGCCTCTGCTTTCCCAAACATGTAAACTAGGCCCTCCCTGGAGTTAGCCCTACCTTGGGCCCCACCTTAGTTGACAACCCACACCCACTAAGGTTTTACACCTAATAGGGGTTTGGGCCCTGGGGCTTAGCACTTAGTAACACTCAATGAAATGCACTGAATTAATCAAAGCAAACAAAAGCCAAACTCTTCAAGGGCACTTGTTGAACTAAGTGCTAAGGAGCCCATTTTTCTTACCAACACACTCCACCCCTTGTTCCAGGACCCCCCAGGAACCCCAACCCATTGGCTTTTATCGTCTAGTCGCCCCTCAGGACTTGGAACCGGGGACTGGAACATAATGGGGAGAACAGACCCCAAAAAAACTTTGTTTGGACTCTTTATTTGAAATTGGGACTTTTGGTGCCAAGTGGAAGCCTGAAATGGCAGTTTGGGGAGAAAAAGACATCCCCAAGAGAACTCTGTTTGCTTTAGGACTTTGCTAACATGCCCATGCCTCAGGTATTGGGAAAAAGACTGCAAGGGCAGGGTGATGCTCAAGAAGTACTTTATGAACTTAAAAGATTAACTTGCTTTGACTTCGGGGTGGACATTTGAATTGTTCACAAGTATTTTGGTAATGATTGATTGACAAGATTATCTTGCTGAGACCTAGGGGTGGGTCATGTTTGTATTGTAAACCAATATTTGGGAATGTCACTGAATGATATGTTTTGCTTTATTGTGAATGATATGTTTTAGTTTCCTTCGTAATTGGATCACAATGTATGTTCTAGGATACATGACTGATTAGAGTATGTATCCTATCACAATGGGTGGAGTGTGTTGGTAAGCAAAATGGGCTCCTTAGGACTTAGTCCAACAAGTGCCCTTCAATAGTTTGGCTTTTATTCCCTTCGAGTAATTAATTGAGCCTTACTAGGTGCTAAGCCCCAGGCCCAAGCCCCTATTAGGTGTAAAACCTTAGTGGGTGTGGATTGGCAACTAAGGTGGGGCCCAAGGTGGGGCTAACTCCAGGGAGGGCCTAGTTTACATATCTGGGAGAGCAGAGGCTTTTAGACCATTTGGGTTTGAGTCCGCCTCTTTGTGATGACTCTAGGTCACGTGGGTGAGTCATATGTGTGAGTCACTCCTGACGCTGAAAAAGATATAAAAACCAGGGGTTGACTGTCTGTTCTTTGGAGCTCATTCCCGCCGCAGTGGTGATGTGGATGACTCTGGGCCAGCCCTTGTTCTGAGCTCCCAGGCTGAACCTAGACGTTCGTAACTATGAATCTGTATTGGGTCTGTCTGTTGATGTTTGTAATTTATGTGTATTTTGTTCTGAAGTTCAGGGTGCTGGTTTTTTCCCCTGAACTAAGTGAATGCTGTCTGTATGCTGGATTAAAGTAAAGTTGTCAACCCCTTCACCTTGCTTTCCTTAGTTAAGCAGATCAAAAGAAACTGTGCTGTTGGAAGCTTTCTGGGTGCTGGCTATGGGTGGATCTTACACCCCCACAGCAGCTGCTAGCCGGATTGTTGAATCATGGGGCTGTGGCCGAACTGTGAACTCCTGTCACTCTGCCCCCCTCAGCTTTTCCCACTAACCTTCTCTGTTGTCTTTGGTGTTTGTGGTTTGAGAAGTTTGGTAACTGCCACAGCTCACTCATTCAGGGTGCTAGGGCCTGTTACACCCAGCTCCTGGTCTGGTTGGTCCTGCTGCCACCCACACTGAGCTCTGCTTCCCTCTGCTTCCAGTTCCGTGCATGATAGACCTTACCCAGTGACCATCCAGGCTATCCTGGGCTGGAGCCCTGCTTCCCTCTGCTATTTTGTGGGTTCTGCAGCTCTAGAATTTGTTCTGAGCCATTTTTATAGGTATTTGGAGGGACCTGGTGGGGAGGTCACATAAGTCCCTGCTTTCCAGCTGCCTTCTTGGCTCCACCCCCATCTCTTTTGTTCTAAACATTCAGACATTAATTACCTTTTTCACACATCTTGATCCTTGATTAGTTTTTTGTTGTTTTTTTCTGTCTCTTTTCCTGCTCATATACTTAATTTTGATTTGTCTGTCATTACTCCAAGTTCCTTGAGGACAATGAGTCAATTGAGAAGGATTTGTTAAGTACCTATTCTGTCAACAAGCATGTGAAGACTTTCCCAAGGGAAATTGATGATGAGATGAGAACAGTTTGTCCCAATGACCAGGAAGGCATCTGAAGCAGGTACTGTGGAGCACTTAGAGCTTGGTCAGACATTATATCCTGGGTCATTATATCCTGGGTCATTGGCAGTTAGCTTGACTTCTGTCCTGCCACTGGACTTTAATGACACAGGAAGAGAGAGTGAGGCTGATGACTTTAGACAGCTCTGACTCACTGAAATCTAATTCACATGCAAGTTATTGCCCTGTGATATCATTGGTCCTGTTTGAAAATGAAGGATGAACAACAGCTCTGGGTTGGGTACCCTACTGGCAATGGATGGATAGGCTACAAAGAAAAACAAACCTTGCTCTAGAGAAGCTTACCTGTCAAAGGCACATTTCTTAAATTTCTGTTGTATTCATGCCTATTACAATGGAAAGAATACTGAACGTGGGACTTGGAGGTCTAGGTATAAGTCTTAACTCTTTCATTTGCTAGCCATGGTTACGAAATGTTGGGCAAATCATTTTATATATCTAAGTATCAGTATTTTCATCTCTAAAAGGAGAAAGATAATAATACTTACCTAACAGGATTGTCATATGTTTAAGTGAAAATGTGAAACATGACTGTGATACACTACATAAGTGTAAGCATTTTTTGCAGCAGCTGTTAGTGTTGAATCGATATTTGTTGAGCTGAATTTAATTGGGAACTGATGAGAGAAATGACAGACTTTAGAATGCATTCCAGTCTGGTTGACAAGGGATAAGAGATCTGGGAACCTTAATGTTCTTTTTGCCCATTAAAGCTGCATGTGGCCAGAGTTGAGACAGAAAATTCACATCTGTAGGATATGATAGAATAACAGATAATATGACTTCAACATAGAGGAATAAATGTGAAATAAGCAGAATGGTTTTCTTTGGCAGCCTCTACAATCCATGGAATAGTGGTTACATACTCTTGAGAATAGTTAATGAACCAATAGACAGTTGTCTAGAATTGTTATGGCCACTGGACATCAATTTTGTATTTGCTCAGAATTTCCTAGTAGCTTTCCCAGACATGCAGGAGAGATGTATAACAAATATTATTCAATCATTCATCAAGGATTTTTTTAAATTTAATTTATTTATTTAACATATTTAGTTTTCAGCATTAGTTTTCACAAGAGTTTGAATTACAAATTTTCTCCCCATTTCTACCCTCCGGCCCCACTCCAAGATGGCATATATTCTGGTTGCCCTGTTCCCCAGCCAGCCCTCCCTTCTGTCACCCCACTCCCCTCCCATTCCCTTTTCTCTTCCTTTCTTGTAGGGCAAGATAAATTTCTACACCCAATTGTTTGTGTATCTTATTTTCTAGTTGTATGCAAAAACTTTTTTTTGTTTGTTTTTGAACGTCTGTTTTTAAAACTTTCGGTTCCAAATTCTCCCCCCTCCTCCCTTCCCACTCACCCTCCCTAAGAAGTCAAGCAATTCAACACAGGCCACATGTGTATCATTGCATATAACCCTTCCACAATACTCATGCTGTGAAAGACTCACTGTATTTTGCTCCTTCCCAACCCCCATCCACGTTTATTGAATTTTCTCCCTTGACCCTGTCCCCTTTCGAAAGTGTTTGTTTTTGATTACCTCCACCCCTATCTGCCCTCCCCTCCATTATCCCCCCCCTTTTTATCTTCTTCCCTCTTCTTTCCTGTGGGGTAAGATACCCAATTGAGTATGTATGGTGTTCCCTCCTCAGGCCAAATTTGATGAGAGCAAGATTCACTCATTCCCCCCTCACCTGCCCTCTCCCCTCCTCCCAAAGAACTGCTTCCTCTTGCCACCTTTATGCAAGATAATCTGCCTCATTCTATCTCTCCCTATCTCCCTGTCTCAATGTATTCCTCTCTCATCCCTTAATTTAATTTTATTTCTTTTAGGTATCTTCCCTTCATCTTCAACTTGCCCTGTGTCTGCTCTCCCTCCCTCCCTCTCTCTCTCTCTCTCTCTCTCTCTCTCTCTCTCTCTCTCCATATATATATATATATATATATATATATATATATATATATATGTATATGATATTATATATATATATATATATATATATATATACTCATATATATATACATACATACACATTCGCTTATATATATGTATATATATATATATATATATACACATATATATATATGCATATTCCCTTCAGCAACCCTAATACAAAGGTCTCATGAATCATACATACACGTCATCTTTCCATATAGGAATGTAAACAAAACAGTCAACTTTAGTAAGTCCCTTGCAATTTATTTTTCTTCTTCTTTTTCTTGATTGCCTTTTCATGCTTCTTTGATTCTTGTGTTTGAAAGTCAAATTTTCTATTCAGCTCCAGTCTTTTCACTGAGAAAGCTTGAAAGTCCTCTATTTTATTGAAAATCCTTATTTTGCCTTGGAGCATGATACTCTGTTTTGCTGGGTAGGTGATTCTAGATTTTAATCCTAGCTCCATTGACCTCCGGAATATCACATTCCAAGCCCTTTGATCTCTTAATATAGAAGCTGCCAGATGTGCGGTTATTCTGATTTTGTTTCCACAATACTCAAATAGTTTCTTTCTGGCTGCTTGCAGTATTTTCTCCTTGATCTGGGAGCTCTGGAATTTGGCAACAATATTCCTAGGAGATTTCTTTTTGGGATCTATGTGAGGAGGCGATCGATGGATTCTTTCAATTTCTATTTTGCCCTGTGGCTCTAGAATATCAGGGCAGTTCTCCTTGATAATTTCTTGAAAGATGATATCTAGGCTCTTTTTTTGATCATGGCTTTCAGGGAGTCCAATTATTTTTAAATTATCTCTCCTGGATCTATTTTCTGGATCAGTGGTTTTTCCAGTGAAATATTTCACATTATCTTCCATATTTTCATTCCTTTGGTTCTGTTTTATAATATCTGGATTTCTCATCAAGTCACTAGCTTCCACTTGCTCCAATCTAATTTTTAAATTAGTATTTTCTTCAGTGGTCTTTTGGACCTCCTTTTCCATTTGGCTAATTCTGCCTTTCAAGGCATTCTTCTCCTCATTGGCTTTTTGGAGCTCCTTTGCCATTTGAGTTAGTCTATTTTTTAAGGTGTTGTTTTCTTCAGTGTATTTTTCAGTATTTTTTTGGGTCTCCTTTAGCAAGTCATTGACTTGTTTTTCATTGTTTTCTTGCATCCTTCTCATTTCTCTTCCCAATTTTTCCTCTACTTATCTAACTTGCTTTTCCAAATCCTTTTTGAACTCTTCCGTGGCCTGGGACCAGTTCATGTTTTTCTTGGAGGCTTTTGGTGTAGGCTCTTGCACTTTGTTGACTTCTTCTGACTGTATGTTTTGGTCTTCTTTGTCAGCAAAGAAAGAATCCAAAGTCTGAGACTGAATCTGGGTGTGTTTTCACTGCCTGGCCATATTCCTAACCAACTAACTTGACCCTTGAGTTTTTCATCAGGGTATGACTGCTTGTAGACTAAAGAGTTCTATGTTCCATGTTTGGGGGGGATGCACCAGCTCTGCCACACTAGCACTGCTCCTTCCCCAAAAACCCCCAACCCGGACTGGGCTTAGATCTTCAGCAGGCTGTGCATTCCTGCTCTGATCCACCACTTAATTCCTCCCACCAGGTGGGCTTGGGGCTGGAAGCAACTGCAGCTGTAGCTGCCCCACCTACACTGTCCCGGGGTCAGTGGCCAAACCTCGAACTCCTTCCACTCCCGCAGCTTTCGCACTAACCTTCTTCACTGTCTTTGGTGTTTGTGGGTTAAGAAGTCTGGTAACTGCCACAGCTCACTGATTCAGGGCGCTAAGGCCTGCTCCGCCCGGCTGCTGGTCTGGTTGGTCCTGCCGTTCACGCTGGGCTCTGCCCCGCCCCGCTCCGCTCCCAGCTCCCAGCTCCCAGCTCCGTGTGGGATAGACCTTACCCAGAGACCATCCAGGCTGTCCTGGGCTGGAGCCCTCCTTCCCTCTGCTGTTTTGTGGGTTCTGCAGTTCTAGAATTGATTCAGAGCCATTTTTTATAGGTTTTTGGATGGATTCGGTGGGGAGCTCACGCTAGTCCCTGCTTTCCAGACGCCATCTTGACTCCTCCCCCAGGAGATGCATTTTCAAGTTAAAGAAAGTAGGTAGATGGTATCATAGTGCATAGAGCACTGGGCTTGGAATCAGGAAGACTCATCTTTTTGAGTTCTAATCTATCCTCAGACACATACTAGTTGTGTGACCCTAGGCAAGTCACTTAATCTTCTTCCCTTCAATTCATTCATCTGTAAAATGAAATGGAGAAGAAATGACAGATCACTCCAGTATATTTTCCAAGAAAACCCCAAATGAGGTCACAAAGTGTCAGAAATTACTGTAACAATTGAACTTAGCTTATTAAGTGCTTTGCCTAAAACCCATAGTCAGGTATAGATTTAGAGCTGGAACAAAACAAAACAAAATGAACAAATCTTCCATTTAGACCCTTTACTTTATGTAGGAGGAAACTAAAAGCCAGAGAACTCAAGGGAATGTTCCAAGGTCATACTATATTATGGCTTAGTCCAGAGGTCCTCACAGCAATCAATGAGTTATTCAGGAATTATTTGAATTGGACTAGATTTGTAACTAGAGAACTTGGATTCAGGTGTGAGCCCTGACATTTAACATCTGTGTGATCATAGACAAGTCACTTAACCTCTGCAGGACTCAGTTCTATAAAGTCAACATGTTGGAAGACACTATTTGAGAAATTATTCCCAGCTCAAAATGATGACCTTTTGGGCTGAGTGAACATCTGCTGTGGGTATCTCTCTGTTTTGAAGTACCATAGCTAATCCAAACTTGATATGGCATAGTAGAATGGGTACTGGATTTGGAGTCACAAGGCATGGATTCAAAAACCTCCTTGCCCATTTACTACCCGTGGTTCTTGGGTAAATCATTTCCCTTCTCTGCCCCTCACTTTCTTCATTCATAAAATGAGAGCATTGGATTATATGACCTTTATGATCTCTTCAAATGTGAAATCTATCACTGTTCCTGTGATCATTTTCTCCCCTCAAGAAACTTATAATCACTAATGACTTGAACTCACTGCATGTATCTTATTAACATAAAAACAACATAACTATCCCTTTCCCTATCTTCATCTCTATGTATCCTCGTCTGCCAAAAAAAAAAAAAAAACAGAAAAAAGAGAAAGCAACCGCTCAGGTTGGCCTTCGGATTTATAATTAGAGTTCAGCTTTTTTCCATTTAGTGTCCTCTCTTATCCAGTTTTAGCCCATGACTTAGCAATATGGTGTACCAGGCTTGAACTGAATCATCTGTTCTCACAGAAGGTGAGTGAGTTTTTATAAGTGAGCCAGGGGCTAATAAACAAGCAGCCCAGCTGGATTCAATAGCATTTATCATGAGGAAGAGGGTAAGGCCACTTCTCTTCCTTTTAGTGAAAATGATACCTACTGGATCATTAGTCTTTAGGTGATGCTGGCCATCTCTGTCCCAAGGTAACCTTGGATGGATTGGGCGCATGGTCTGGCATCTCTTCTTTCTTCCACTTCTCCAACCACTGTCTTCCTATATCTTGACTCAGACATGGCCAGACCACTCAAGTGGGCAACCCTAATAACATAGCCTAGAGAATGAAACAATCATTGCCTCCATTTGAAGCAGATGCCCATGGGTATTCTGGTAGGAGACTTCTTAAAGGAGGTTTGGGCATTATATGCCTTTCAAACAAAGTCTCTTCAATGGTACAGTGCTTTCAGGATTTGTGAAAATAGCCACCATGATGATGTCCTGGGATTTACCCCTAAAACATTGGGCAAACACAGAACCATGAAATACATTTTGTTATTCCTATGACAAACCATATCACTGAAAATTCCCCAATTTGTGTTTAATTTATATCTAATTAATGTTGGATGTGGTTGGTTTCTTTTTGGCTTGGAATTTAACTCTTTTTGACTTTAAGGACCATATATCAGAGTGGGAAGCGTTGGGATAGATTATCAGCTTCTGATAAAACTGGATCTGTACTTTCTAAATCATTGTGCCTTAAGCTATCACTGTTCATGTTTTCTTTCTGAAAAAGTCTGTGGTTCATACATGGTCAATGTGTTGACTTGTTTCTCTTGGCTACATTTTACCTTAAAAGGGTGAGCTTCTATTGGTGGTAGAGAAAGTTGGTAGGTAGTGATAGAGATGCAAAAACAAAAAAAGTGGGAAGCATCAATGGAACAACAAGAAACACAAAAGAGAGTAAAAATAAATTAAGAAAGGGGACTTTAGAAAAGCAAGAGAGTTTTCTTACTACTGTGTTATAATCAATATACACTTAAAAATAAGGACATGACTGACAGACATTCATTTTTGTATACAGTGGTCTTTTTAGGTTTTTTTTTATATCAAAATGTTTATGTTGAATAAAAAAATAATTAAAAAATACAAACCTTTGGTCAAACTAGGTGTGTGACCACCTTATTTTTCCTGAACCATTATGAAACAGTATCAGTTGGTAGAGGTCATGTTCCTTGAAGTATCAACATGTGTTGAACTCAGAATTCCTTCCTTTGGATTGAAGGACAGCCTGGGAGTACCTCTCTACTACAGAAGCAATTGAAACTATATGCTGCCCAAGAATTAATTTATGCAACTGTTGGTGAAAGGTGAATGTATTATTAGGTCTGTGTATCTCTGCTTTAACCAATTTCTTTTTTTAGTTACCTAGAAATACTTTTATTCAAACTTCATTTCCCTAGTGCATTTCCAACAATAGTAATCCCAAACCTTTCTCATCCCTTTCTTCCCCCCCCACTTAATAGTATTTTGTTTTTTTCTGACTACATGTAAAAATAATTTTCAACATTCACATTTATATGATTTTGAGTTCCAAGTTTTTTCTCCCTCCCCTTTGCCCAAGATGGCAAGCAATCTGATATAGGTTATACATGTAAAATCATAGTAAACATATTTCCACATTAAAATTAAAAACATTTCACATTATAACCAATGTCTTAAAGAGAATAATTAATTCATAACATTATTTTAAGAGTACTTTTCTCTAGACTGATGGATCATGTGTAGCTATTTCCTACATCTCTCAGTCATTCATAACTGGGGCTACTCTAATTTGGTTGAACCTGTAACAATAAGCTCGCCTCTCCACCTGGTGGCAGCTACCTGAATGTCTAAGCATAGTGCCTAGAAAACCACAGGTGGAGAGGTAAAGAGAATGTGATTTGAAAATTCTACTTTTATTTTGGTATCTGAGAAATCGGAGGGGATGGTATAAGTCAGGGAATCTAACATCCTCATGGAAAAAAATGAGGCCAAGGAGGTCATATACGTAATAAGTAGTTAACTCAGATTCTTACACTTGAAGTCCAGAGCTCAGGTACTAAACAGGAGGTATTGTGGGACAGTAAAAAGAACACTGCCTGGAGTCTGAATTCAGATTCCTTCTCTTATGATTAATAGATATGTGGCTTCGGGCAAGTCACTTAACTTGGACTTCAATTTCTTCCTCTGTAAAAAGAGGGAGGTTGTACTAGATGGCCTCTGAAACCCCTTTCCTTCCTAGATCTATTATGACCTCAGTTACCTTAATACATGATGACAAACATTGACTACAAGCACATCAGTTCATTTATACATCACCTTCATGCACTCATTGGATTCTTAGATGGCCATTTACTTCATGGCCCATTAACATTTCTAATATTAAAAAGGCAAGGAAAGGGAAGGAAGAAAAAACTAAAATGAGAACAACATGCTTTAGGTAGGGAGCTGTATTATAGCATCATTTCTTTTTGCTTTGTTTTGTTTAGGAATTAAAAGGTAGAGATTGGAGAGAGGTCATGAAAGTTGAGCAGAAGATGAACTTCATGTATAAAAGAGATTAATCATGTTCTTATTGGTCCCAGAGGACAGAATTAGGAGCAAAGGGCAGATGCTATAGAGGGGCAGATTTCCACTCACTGTAAGGAATAAAGAATCAATGAAAAAGCACTTACTATGTGCAAAGCATTGTGCTAAGTGCTAGAAATACAAATAGAAAATCTAGACAGCCCTTGACTTCAGGGGGCTTACATTCTAAATGAGGAAGACAACACAAATTGGAAGGCTCAGCTGCAGGGCGAATGCAAGACCCTGATGGCCCTAAGGGTGCAGTTGTAGGGTGAATAGCAAGACTTAGGGTCCTTAGAGTGCACTGGCAGGTAAGATGGCAACAACTGGAGGGGTTTCTAGGGGGCATAGTGACAGGGCAGATGGTAAGGTCTTTTTGCCTCATAGATAGATGCTGGTTCTTATCCCCACCTTCTTCTCTGTAGGAGGAAACCTGTAGTCTTTGTATTGGTAGAAAGTTTTAGGTTAGGAAGAGTTTCTGAGCATGCCTGCTTTATCTTGAGCCCAACTGTCCTAAGACCAGAGGTTGGGCTGGGGCAAGATAGGGAAACAGAGAGGGAAACCGATGATACCTGCTTCCTACTGGACCTATTTTATTCCTATGGGAAGAGAAGGGGAAAGGCAGATCTAACAATTAGAGCTATCTAAAATGGTTGTCATTTTGGAGGTATTGAGGTCAACATTACTGGAGTCTGGCCTGTCACTTGGGAATGTTGTAGAGAGGATCCTGTTCAGGTTGAAGACTCTGAGATTCTTTTCAACTCAGGGTTCCTTTCATTCTAGAAGTCATGCCAAATGTAAGTCAAGGCTTACAAAGGCTGGTGGACTTGAGTGTTCAAAGAACTGGATGAAATGAAGCTTCTGTTGCTTTTACAGTATTTTGAGTTGTAAAGGTCAAGATTTAGTTTACTCATTTTACGTGAGAGGAAACTGAGGCCCAAAGAGCTTTAAATGACTTGTTAAGGGAATGCCATTAGTTAGTTGTAGAAGTGGAATTCAAATCCAGCTCTTCTGAAGATTAGTGCAGGGAACTTTCCACCACCCCATTAATTGAGTTGTTCTCATCTCCATTGACATGGTAAATTGGGAGTACATCACACTTTTCCTCACCGTTTATTACATTACAGCTGTATTTAAAATAAACATTTTCACTTGGGCTGAGTTCCCGCCACCCTCTGTTCTACATTCTGGGCATTGAGTTCCCTTGCCTCTGAACAACAACAGCATCTCTCTGCCTAAGTGATGAGTAGGGCACTAAAGGGAGTAGGAGAACTTGGCTGAGCACGATGTTCTCAGGCAATTGGTTTATTGAACACCTGTGGGTCGCAATCTCCTTTGGGGAGGAGTGGAGAGAGGAGATGCTGATGATTCCTGTAGTTTTATGTGCTAATAAATAAGATGCCAGCTCTCATTTGCACCACTTTGGGTGTGGGGCAAATTATTTAGCATCACAACTTGTAGAATGACCAAGAGCCTAAGTGGAGACTTGCCCAGACTCATTTGGTTATAGTTTAACTTCATAGGACAGGAAAATTACTAAAAGGCACTGGTCTCTGATGGCTCAGGACAATAATTCTATTCTAATTGGTAACTAAACATATGAAACATGGGAGGGGTAGGGTGAGGGGACATATGAATGTCATCTGGCTTTTCTCTACCACTCCCCATTGAGTGGTATTTTTCAAAGTTATCCAGGCAGCATTTGTCTTGTGGGTGAATGTTACCCTGAGCCAGTTTCTCCCTGATTGGGCATTCAGAAATATGGTAGATTCATAGGATCCTAATTTAGAACTGGAAGGATCTTTAGAGGCCATTGGCCACAACCCTTTCAATTCACAGATGAGGAAACTGAGGACCCAAAGAGTTGTGATTTGCCTATAGTCACACAGCTAGTAATTGTCTGAGGTATTCCAGATATAAAGTTCATCTCTCTATCCCCTCCACCTCTGTAATAGCAATTTATATTTGAAGTTCTTTCCCACCCACTAATAGGCCATGTGACATGCTTACATCACAGGAAGCCTAAGTCACATGTGGTGGTAGGAGCTTACTGAGAGGAAAAGGAAGTTGTGTCGCAGGAAATGCTGAGAGAGCCATTTTGCCTGTTAATAGCCATCATGATAGCTATACAGTGAGTTTTTGGGAGGGCCCTCAGAGAGGTTTTGGGGTGGCGAGGCTCCATGTTGTGATAGTATATGTTTTAATTTCCTTGCTGTTATGATAAAGTGATGTTACTGGTTGTGGTAGCAGATTGTTTGGTTATGGGATCTAGTTCTCTTATGTCTGAATAAATGTTTCAGTTCTTCTACCTTCTATATGGAGAGTCTTTCATACTTTGTGTTACAGGACTACATAGGCATATTCACGATTATCATCGATGTGTTTATTGCCTTGCTGTTACAACCTCCTATAATTATTAATACTTGCAACCAACCATGATAGGGGAGTTGGTGGTTTGTCCCCACCCACAGCCTATTTGGCTATGAAGACCTGGTTGAACTGTTAGGGCTTAGTGGGCATCAAGATTCTTGTTTCAGAAACATTCCTCATCAAGGGCCTCTGAGAAGATCCTCTCACTAATCATCTCTTGACAAACATCCATCTGGTTATTTTCATTGCCTAAGATGTCAAGCAATTAACAAGGCACACTATGAAATTAGAGCCCTGGGTTCAAGTCCCACCTGGACAAGTTTGTTCACTTTTCTGGGTCTTAGTTTCCTCAACTTTAAAATAAGGGATGTGTGGCCTAGATGACCCTTCCAGCTAATAGTTGTTCTCAACCAAGATTTCAATGATACTACTTGAACTGAAGGGGAAAATCATCCATTTCCCCCACTTAATGCTTTACAAATAATGTCATGGGGAGATAGATAGTTGGTTGGTTTTTGTCCTTCATTCTCAAAGAGAACCAAAATGACACCATTATGTTAGAGTCAAGTTACAATGCATCCTGATGTGGCCGTGGCTGATCAGACCAATACAAGCTCAGAATACCCCATCACAGGTGGGGCACAGATAGTATATGTGAACATTTGGGGTGGATTCTCTAAATTTCCTCATCTCACTTTTCTTTTGAGCTATTTCAATTCTTCTTTGCTCATAGAGAACGACACCTTGTCTGATGAGGGCTCCCTGTGCTAGAACATCCCGTGCCATTGTCTACCATGTCACATAATCAATTCCATATTCTTAAGAGAAACCTTGAGAGTGTCCTTGTATTGCTTCTTCTGAACAGCATATGAAAGCTTGCCCTCTCTAAGTTCTCCATAAAATAGTCTTTTAAGCAAATGTACATTTGGCACTCCAACAACATGGCCAGCCTATCGGAGTTGTGTTTTCTGCAGTAGAATTTGAATGCAGCCAGAGAATGCATCCATGATGAATAAATAAGTGATTCTTAGTGTCTGGCACATTTCAAAGCATATTTTCCTTGTCAGGGCTTTGTGAAGTTCTTGGTCATTTTTTTTATGAGGATAGCAGTAGATGCTAAAAGGCATATTTTAAGTTTGTGAGAAGTGGAGCACAAGTTGAGTGTCGCTAAACGATTCAGTCTGAAGATTTCTTCACTGATGTAGAGGGGATGGGAAAACACAAAAATAATTCCTTGTTTCGTCTAAAAGACAGATTAGCAATTAATTATTAATTGATTAAAAAATTAGCATATTGACTATCCATAGGGCACTATGCTGGGTTCTATGGGGAATGTAATGGTAGATAATATACAGTTTCCCAGGGGTGGGGAACCTGTGGCCTTGAGGTCACAGTTTTACAGAACAAATCCCCTAGGATGTAAAATTTGGACTCAATCAAAAGGCCTTGAAGGCCACCTGTGGCCTTGAGGCTGCAGGTTTCCTACCCCTGGATGTTTTCAAAGAACCTATAGCCTAGTAAAAGAGAGAAAATATGAGTAACTCTCATCTCAGAAATAATGTGTTAATGCAGTAAAATCTCCCTTTAGGAATATAATGAGGACTGATTGGTAACCAGGCTTGTCCTGAACACACCAGCAACTTCTCTCCTCTCTCTCTCTCTCTCTCTCTCTCTCTCTCTCTCTCTCTCACTCTCTCTTCTGTGACCAAATTTATCATCATCCACGTGATTTTAATTTTTCTTCCCTAGAAAATGTTTTGGGGTCAATTATACTTCAGTGCTAATTTTGCACAAATTGTTCCCTTTCTTGATGAAGATTTCAGCAGTGTCTTGAGCTAAGAGAAGTACCAAATCCATCTTGGATGGAGCATAGGGATGCAAATAGCTGAATTCTACCTTTGGTTTTCAGCACTGCTAAATTTGACTATATAGACATACATCAGTCAATCAGTCAGTCGATCAATAAGCCCTTATTATATTCTTCCTAAGTACATTACCAGGCCTTGGATGATTGAAAAAATAGTTGGGCTGGTCATGTGACAAGAGTTGGGGAGGGCAGATAGACTACCAGAGTGCTTTACTAGTACCTTTGTAATGTTGAAAGGAAGGGGGTAAGGCCTCCAACATTTGGGTGGACCCCATGTGGCAAGCTTCTGGAAGAACATGGACAAGTTTCACAACATTTTATGGCATACATGGGTTGTGATCTGAATCCTTCAAGGGAATTCAAGGGAAAGGACTTTTATTTTTGTATCCCCAGAACTAAGCACAGTACTTGGCACATAATAGACCCTTTAGGAATGCATGTTGGTTAATTGATTGAGCCAGAAAATTGCCTTAAGTATACACTAATGCAGCTATGAATACATCTTACATATAACTTCATGTCAAGTTAATAGGAAAGGAATGTATTACTCTTCATTAACCTGAGAACTCTGCAGATTAAAAGCATCATTGAGGTCAGCCCAATTCAGGTCATGCCTCTAACATCACCATATATTGCAGGTCAGAGTTCCAAGGGAGATAGTAAAGCTATCCAGAGCCAAATATATGACAGACTTTCTAGACTTACTGTGAAAATGTGTCTTGTGAGAAACAGCTCAGTTGGGATCCTGTTCTTTCTTATTTCCTCCCTTCCCGATATTCACTTCTGGTTTATTTCCCCATGCTGAATTTAGGAAAGTGGGAGAGAAGTCCTACCCACATTAAAGAAATGATGGAGGAGGTGACACTTATTGTAAACAAAACCAAGGAAGAAGATAGTGGTGGGAGCCTGGAATAATCCTTGGTTTTTGTTCATGCTGGTTCAGGCTCAGTTATAAAAAAATTATGTACTACCTTGGACAGAGCAGAACACCATCTGAAATCTTTCAAGTCCTTTCAGGGGAAGTAATTGCTGGTCAATCTCTAAGCCAGCTAGCGTCTTGCCCAGCCTTGCTTTGGTGACTAATAGTGAAATGAAACTTTGGTTTTCAGCTTTTCTCCATTTCAAGGTGTGGTCAGGAAAACTAAAATGAGGCCAACAGCATTATATGGATAGTAGCAATTTGCTCTTTGGGGTAAATCTACATTCACCCTAGAATAATTCCCCATCAAGTGTCCATATTTGAAAGTCCATTTTTAAAATATGTTTCCTGTTCATATTACCTTTTGAGGTATCCTATGTATCTACAGTATCAATGCTGTCCTCTTCTATGTTGGTATTTTGATCCTGCCTGTCTCCATAAAAGGAATCTATTGTCCTCGGTTTTTTTGTGTTCTTCTTCATGTTGGATTGCCTTTTCCTGGCTTTACAATGAATTTCTACCTTTGGGTCTCAGGGCTTTCTGTCCCAGCTTTCTTATTCTGGGGGTTGTGAGTCTAGAATTTTAGCCTTCAGTTTCCTGAGCTGTGGGGGAGGGGTCTGGCTCTCTGGCTTCTCACTCCCTATGGGTGCTCTCCAGCACTTGCTTTTCAGCAATGGTCTCAGCTGTTTGTTGTTTGAGCTGATGTCTGGCACTTCCCCTGGGGGAGCAAGGTTACATCTGGGCTCCTGGCATTGATCCCTGCCGACTCTGTCCCTCTGGGACTGATGAACTTCTACTATTTGACCACTGAAGCCCCACTACTTTCTGCTCAGTTCCAGCTTTCTCTATTTTTTTTCCCGAGGGATTCTCTGGGTGGGGAGGGGAGGGATTAGAGCCCTTTACTTGGCCATTATGTCTCCTGGAAGTTCAAAAAGCCGAGTTTCTTGGCTGCAAGCATCAGGAGTGGATGTTTTCCTGGCTGATGTTGAGTTGCGCTGCCTCTCGTCTCTTCCACAGACTGCCGTCCTGTGTTGGGAGGCCTGGGGATCTCCGCCGGTTTCGGGCGCCCAGCTTTCTCCCAGCCCATCTCCCACGTGGATTTCCCAGCCAGCCGCTTCCGCCTTGGTCTGGAGCAGCTCCGCACCAAGCACTCTCCCGGCCTACAGGTTCGTGCCTCCGGCTTTTCAGACTCTCCCAGCTCAGAAATTTGGCCCACGCAGACTGCTCGCGTTTTCTGACTCTCTCAAATCTGCTCAAATTCACTTTTTTATAGGAATCTGACAGACCTTGTGAGAGAGCTCCGGTAAGACACTGCCTTCATGGGACCATCTTGGCTCCGCCCCCCTGGTCTCCAGCCCAAAAAGCACTGCTGGAAGAACTAAAGGAGGATTTTAAAAACCAAATTAGGAAGCTAAAAGAAAATATGGAAAAAAAGACTGGCGAAATGGCTACGGAGATTCAGAATCTAGAGAGAGAAAATCACACCCTGAGAGGTAAAATCAACCAATTGGAAAAGGACACTCAAAAGCAAAATGGAAACACTAACTCATTAAAAATTAGACTTGAGCAAGTGGAAGCTAATGAATCTATGAGGCACCAAGAAGTAGTAAAACAAAACGTAAAGAATGAAAAAATAGAAAAAAATGTGAAATATCTGATTGGCAAAACAACTGACCTGGAAAATAGATCCAGGAGAGACAATTTAAGAGTTATTGGTCTACCAGAAATCCACAATGAAAAGAAGAGCCTTAACAGTATCTTCAAAGAAATTATCAAAGACAACTTCCCAGAGGTCCTAGAACCAGAGGGCAAAATAGTCATTGAAAGAATTCACCGATCACCCCCTGAAAGAGATCACAAACTGAAAACACCAAGAAATATTATAGCCAAATTTCAGAGCTATAAACTCAAGGAGAAAATACTGCAAGCAGCCAAAAAGAAGCAATTCAAATATCGTGGAACTACAGTCAGGATCACGCAGGATCTCTCAGCTTCCGCATTAAAAGACAGGAGAAATTGGAATATGATATTCTGAAGGGCAAAGGAGCTTGGACTACAACCAAAGATCAACTACCCAGCAAAACTAAGCATAATTTTCCAGGCAAGGTGATGGTCATTCAATGAAATAAGGGAATTCCAGACCTTCCTGATGAAAAGGCCAGAACTCAATGGAAAATTTGTTCTCCAAATGCAAACTCAAGAGAGACATAAAAAGGTAACCAGGGGGAAAAACCCCACAAACCTTATTAACCAATAAGGGCAGGTTGTTTACATCTTTATGTGGGATTATATAATCTTATGTATGTTTTAAATATATATATATATATATATATATATATATATACATATATATACATATACATATACAAGTCATTCTTGAGAATGGTACAGCTATTATGTCAATTGAAAGGGATATACATAGGCTGTGAATGCCTGTATAAATTAACTGATGTAAAGATATAAAATAAAAGTAAGAGATATAAAGGGAGGGCTATGAGAGAAGTAGTTAGGAGGTAGTAGAAAAGGGTAAATTTACACCAAATGAAGTGGCACAAAAACATATTATAGTAGAGGGAAAGAAGGGAGGGAGAAGAGCAGTATTTGAGCTTTACTGTCATCTGATCTAGTTCAAAAAGGGAATAACATACCCTGATAAGTTTAGAAATCTAACTTGTCCTACAGGAAGTAGGAGGGGAAGGGGGAAAAAAGGGAGGGGGTGGTCAGAAGGGTGAGGAGAAGTAGCAAGTGGGAAACGGTAAGATAATGGAGGGGAATAAAGAGGGAGGGTTATCTGAGAAAGGCGGTAGTCAAAAGCAAAACTTTGTTGAGGTGGAAAAGGGGTAAGAGAGAAATAAAAGCATAAACAGGGGGAATTAGGATGGAGAAAAAGACACAGATAGAAATCATAACCCTGAACGTGCAGGGGATGAACATTCTCACAAAACAGAAGCAGATAGCAGAATGGATTAAAAACCATAATCCTACAATATGCTGTTTACAAGAAATGCATCTGAAACAGGGGGATACACATAGGGTAAAGGTAAAAGGCTGGAGTAAAATATATTGTGCCTCAGCTAAAGTAAAAAAAGCGGGTGTAGCAATCCTAATCTTAGACAAAGCAAAAGTAAAGATAGATTTAATTAAAAGAGATAAGGAAGGACATTATATCCTGCTAAAAGGCACCATAAACAATGAAGCAATATCATTGCTTAACATATATGCACCAAGTGGTAAGGCATACAAATTCTTAGAGGAGAAGTTAAGGGAGTTACAGGAAGAAATAGACAGCAAAACTATAATATTGGGAGACCTCAACCTCCCCCTTTCTGAGCTTGATAAATGTAACCTCAAAATAAATAAGAAAAAAGGCACATACGATAGACCTCTGGAGAAAGCTGAATGGGGATAAAAAGGAATATACTTTCTTCTCAAAAGTATATGGCACATACTCAAAAATTGACCATGTACTAGGGCATAAAAACCTCACAATCCAGTGCAGAAAAGCAGAAGTTGTCAATGCATCCTTTTCAGATCATGATGCAATAAGAATCATTTTTAATAAAGTACCATGGAAAAACCATCGACAAGCATTATTTGTAATGGGGTGAACTAGATGCATTCCCAATAAGATCAGGGGTGAAACAAGGATGTCCATTATCACCCCTATTATACAATTTGGTTCTAGAAACATTAGCTGTAGCAATAAGAGAAGAAAAAGAAATTGAAGGAATTAGAATAGGAAAAGAAGAAACTAAATTATCACTTTTTGCAGATGATATGATGATTTATTTAGAGAATCCTAGAGAATCAAGTAAAAAACTACTTGAAATAATAAACAACTTTAGCAAAGTTGCAGGATATAAAATAAACCCACATAAATCCTCAGCATTCCTATACATTACTGACAAAGCCCAACAGCAAGAGATAGAAAGAGAAATTCCCTTCAGAGTTACTGTAGGCACTATAAAATATTTGGGAGTCTATTTGCCAAGACAAACCCAGGGCCTATATGAACATTACTATGACACACTTTTCACGTGAATAAAATCAGATCTAAATAAATGGAAAAATATCAGTTGCTCATGGGTAGGCCAAGCTAATATAATAAAAATGACAATTTTACCTAAATTAATCTATCTATTCAGTGCCATACCAATCGAACTACCAAAATTTTTTTTTTACTGAGCTGGACAAAATAATAACAAAATTCATCTGGAAAAACAAGAGGTCTAGAATATCTAGGGTATTAATGAAAAGACATACTAGAGAAGGTGGCTTAGCCATACCAGATATTAAACTGTATTACAGAGCCGCAGTCATCAAAACTGCCTGGTACTGGTTAAGAAACAGGGGTGTGGATCAGTGGAATAGGATAGGTACACAAGAAGGAGAAATCAATGAGTTTAGCAATCTACTCTTTGATAAACCCAAAGAGACCAGCTTCTGGGCTAATAATTCACTATTTCACAAAAACTGTTGGGAAAATTGGAAAATGGTAGGGCAAAAACTGGGCATAGACCAATATCTTACACCATATACCAAAATAAAGTCAAAATGGGCTCATGATTTAGGAGTAAAAGTTGATACTCTAAGTAATTTGGGAAAGCAAGGAATAGTTTACTTATCAGATTTATGGAAAAGTAAAGAATTCATGACCCAACAAGAGATAGAGAGCATTACAAAATGCAAAATGGATAATTTTGATTATGTCAAATTGAAATATTTTGTACAAAAAAAGCCAATACAACAAAGATTAGGAGGGAATCAGAAAATTGGGAGAAAATCTTTGCAACTAGTATCTCTGATAAAGGCCTCATTTCTAAAGTATACAGGGAACTGAACCAAATATATAGGAATACAAGCCATTCCCCAATTGAGAAATGGTCAAAGGATATGAACAGGCAGTTTTCAGAGGAAGAAATTAAAGCTATCTCTAGGCATATGAAAAAATGCCCTGGATCACTACTGATTAGACAAATGCAAATCTGAACAACTCTTAGATACCACATCTCTCCTGTCATATTGGCTAAAATAACAAAACAGGAAAATGATAAATGCTGGAAAGGATGTGGGGAAATTGGAACATTGTTGCATTGCTGGTGGAGTTGTGAGCTGATCCAGCCATTTTGGAGAGCAATTTGGAACTATGCCCAAAGGGCTGTAGATATGTTCATACCCTTTGACCCAGCAATACCACTTCTAGGGTTGTATCCCAAACAAATCACACAAGAGGGAAAGGGACCCACATGTACAAAAATATTTATAGCAGCTCTCTTCGTGGTAGCCAAGAATTGGAAATCAAAGGAATGCCCATCAATTGGGGAATGGCTGAACAAGCTGTGGTATATGAAGGTGATGGAATACTATTGTGCCATAAGAAATGGGGATGATGCAGACTTCGTAACAACCTGGAAAAACCTACACGACATAATGCTGAGTGAGCGGAGCAGAGCCAGGAGAACCTTGTACACAACCACAGATATATGGATTCCGTGAGGACCAATCCTGACATACTTTGCTCTTCTTAGCAACCTAAGGTGCAGGGACAACTCCAGGGGACTCACAGTGGAGAATGCTATCTTCATCCAGAGAAAGAACTATGAAGTTTGAATACAGATTATGGTGCACTACATGCTCGCTTTTTTTGCTTCTCTTTTGTTTTTGTTTTTGGGGTTTTTTTTTGTTTTGTTTTTTTTTGTTTCTGTTTCTTCTTTCTCATGAGTCATTCCATTGGTCATAATTCTTCTCCACAACCTGACTAGTGTATAAATTAATTCAATGCGAAGTTATACATGCTAGTTATATGAGATTCCAGGCTGTCTTGGGGAGGGAGGGGGGAGGGAGGGGAGAAAATCTGGAACTCAAAACTATGTAGAATCGTGTGTGGTAAACTAAAAATAAATAAATAAATTTAAAAAAAATATGTTTCCTGCTGCTCATTGTTTATATCACAATCACTTTACACTATCCTCTTAAATCCTCCATTATTTAAAAAGAAGTTAAACAAATTTGTCAATTATGACAAATTCTGTTGATAGAGAATATTTTATTCTGTACCATTAGAGAACCAGTTTTCTACCAGAAAGAGAAAAAACAAAAAGTGTGTTTTAATGATAGTCTTCTGAAACCAGGGCACTTAGGTACTGCAGTGGAAAGAGGACCAGGCCTGGAGTCAAGAAGATCTGAGTTCAAATCCAGCTTCAGCCACTTATGTGACTGTGGGCAAGTTACTTAACCTGTTTGCCTCCATTTCCTCATCTTTAAAATGAGCTGGAGAAACAAATGGCATTATCTTTGCCAAGAAACCCAAAGAGGGGTCATGAAGAACTGGAAACAACTGAAAAATGCCTGAACAACAACCTCTGAAACCAATGTTGGTCATTCCACTTTATCTGAATTCTATGGTGTTTTAATGTGGTCTTTATTATTCTACTCATGGTATATCCAGTACTCCTAGTTCTGCTTTCTGTGATGCTGCATTAATCTATGTGTTTTCCCAAGTCATATTCATAATTTCTTGTGATTCCATAACACTCACATACCACAATGTGCATGCTAATTGTTTAGCCATTGCCTAAGTGACGATGACCCATTTTCTCTCCAGGTATTTTTTGTTTTCTAACTCCGGCAAGTACTGCTATGGCTTTTTCGATATTTATTCATCCTTTCTGTCTTTCACTTCCTTGGGGAACACATCCTATAGTGGCATTGCTGGGTCCAGAGTATGAATAGTTTAGTGATTTTTCTTGTGTACCTTTAAGTTGTTTTCCAGGATGGATCCACAATTTTACAGCTCCATTCAAAGTGCTTTACAGAGTGTTTCTATATTCCTACAGCCCCTCCCACATTGATTATGTCTACTTTTTATCATGTTTTCCAGTCTGATAAATGTGAGGTAAAACTTAATTTTTTTAAAAAAGTGCATTTTCTTCCATGATTTGGAACATTTTTACGTAATTGTCATAATAAGGATTTCTTCTTTTCAAAACTACTGACTTTGTTGACTACTTATCTATGGGGAAATGACACTTAGTCTGATATATTTGTGTTAATTCCATATAACATTTTGGATTTCTGAGTTTTAACAGAATTGCTTACTGTAAAGTCTCCTCCCCACCCCCAATCCATATGTTTTTTTCTCATTCTGGCTGTACTGATTTTGTTTATGAAGAAGCTCTTTAATTTCACATTGTCGAAACTTACTTTTGTCTTTTATAAACTCCATTCCTTGTTAAATGTGAATTTTTCCTGAACTATGGTTTCAAAACAACCTCTCATTTTCCTTTAATTATTTTTAAGCTACAACTTTTTATATTTAGATTAATTACACATTTGTATTTTACTAGTATAAGTATATGCTCTGAATGGCTTTCTAAAACCTACCTTCCACCTTTCCAAGTCCTTCCCAATTTTCTCATCAGTTTTTGTCAACTTGCAAGTATTTCCCCAGTAGTTTGTGAACATGTTGATTTATCTGGAGTAACAGACAGTTTGGGGTCCAATATATGGCAGACTGCTGAGTCTTTTTAAAATAGCAATGATGAAAATGTCATTTAAAGACAATGGCTTGTGTCTGTGAGGCTTGACATTTTGATAATGAATTTATTGTCACAGGCAATTAAATACGGTACTGTGAATATTCATAAATTTCAGTAGAATAGCAAGGTGATTAAAGATTTCAATTAGCATCAGATAGGGAAGGAACAGAGGCAGGATCTCATTGTCATCAAAGACAGTAAGCATGGGTGATGGGTATCAAGTGTCAGAACCAGACTTGGATAATGAGTCAGCCATGTCCTAACCTTCACCTTGACATCAAGTCTTCAGGGAGAAGGTATAGTGGGTGAAGGAACACTCCCACTTTGTACATTAACCAATGGAAAAGATTAATGTCCTACCTTTGAACTAAGAGGATCTTCTATGGTCTGTAAACTATTATGGGTGGATCAAATTCATCCTTGAGCCAAGAATGATTTTTGCATTTTAAAATTGTTTTATACACACACACACACACACACACACACACACACACACATACAGCACAAAACATTCTTAGTTCACTTAGGCAGCCTTGGATTTGGCTTTTAGTCCATAGTTTGTTTCTCTGGAGATGATCTTGACAGCCTTCCTCAGGGGCAGAGCCAAGATGGCAGCTGGAAAGCAGGGACTTGCATGGGCTCCCCACCAGGTCCCTCCAAAAACGTATAAAGATGGCTCTGAACAAATTCTAGAACTGCAGAACCCACAAAATAGCAGAGGAAAGCTGGGCTCCAGTCCAGGACAGCCTGGATGGTTGCTGGGTAAGGTCCATTCCGAATGGAGCTTGGAGCAGAGGGGAGCGGAACCCAGCATGAGCGGCAGCAAGACCAAACAGACAGGGAGCCAGGTGGAACAGGCCCTAGCACCCTGAATCAGTGAGCTGTGGCAGTTACCAGACTTCTCAACCCACATACACCAAAGACAACAGAGAAGGTTAGTGGGAAAAGCTGCTGGGACAGAGTGAAAGGAGTTCACAGCTCAGCCACAGCCCTGGGGGCAGTGGAGGTAGTGCAGCTACAGAACTACAACTACAATTGCTTCCAGCCCCAGGCCCATCTGGTGGGAGGAATTAAGTGGTGGAGCAGAGCTGGAGTGCAGAGCCTGCTTAAGATCTGAGTCAGGTCCAGGCTGGTGGTTCTTGGGGGAGGAGGAATGCTGGTGTAGCAGAGCTGGATGTATAGAAATAGTTCTGAAAACAACAGTGCATCCTCTCAAGTTTGAAACAAAGTACTCACTACTCTACAAGCAGTTATGCCCCGATGAAAAACTCAAGAGTCAAGTAAGTTGGCTGGGAACATGGCCAGATAGTGAAAATGGACTCAGATTCAGTCTCAGACTTTGAAATCTTTCTTTGGTGACAAAGAAGAACAAAATATACAGCCAGAAGAAGTCAACAAAGTCAAAGAGCCTCCAAGAGAAACATGGACTGGTCTCAGGCCATGGAAGAGCTCAAAAAGGATTTGGAAAAGCAAGTTGGAGAAGTAGAGGAAAAATTGGGACAAGAAATGAGAATGATACAAGAAAACCATGAAAAACAAGTCAATGACTTACTAAAGGAAACCCAAAAAATACTGAAGAAAACAACGCCCTAAGGGGCAAGGAAAACTCCAGGGGACTCACGATGGAGAATGCTATCTTCATCCAGAGAAAGAACTGCGAAGTTTGAATATAGATCGAGGCGCACTAAATGCTCGCCTTTTTTCCTTCTTTTTTGTTTTTGTTTTTGGGTTTGTTTGTTTTTTGTGGTTCTGTTTCTTCTTTCTCATGATTCATTCCATTGGTCAAAATTCTTCTCCACGACTTGACTAGTGCATAAATTAATTCAATGCGAAGTTATACATGACAGTTATATGAGATTCCATGCCGTCTTGGGGAGGGAGGGGGGAGGGAGGGGAGAAAAACTGGAACGCAAAAATATGTAGAACCGTGTGTGGTAAACTAAAAATAAATAAAGAAATTCAAAAAAAAATAAAAAAAATAGACTAACTCAAATGGCAAAAGAGCTCCAAAAAGGCAATGAGGAGAAGAATGCCTTGAAAGGCAGAATTAGCCCAATGGAGAAAGAGGACCAAAAGACCACTGAAGAAAATACTACCTTAGAAATTATACTGGAGCAAATGGAAGCTAGTGACTTTATGAGAAATCAAGATATTATAAAACAGAACCAAAGGAATAAAAAAGTGGAAGACAATGTGAAATATTTCATTGGAAAAATCACTGACCTGGAAAATAGATCCAGGAGAGGTAATTTTAAAATTACTGGACTACCTGAAAGCCAAGATCAAAAAAAGATCCTGGATATCATCTTTCAAGAAATTATCAAGGAGAACTGCCCGGATATTTTAGAGCCAGAGGGTAAAATAGAAATTGAAAGAATCCACCGATTGCCTCCTGAAAAAGATCCTCAAAAGAAAACACCTAGGAATATTATCACCAAATTCTAGACCTCTCAGGTCAAGGAAAAAATACTGCAAGCAGCCAGAAAGAAACAATTTGAGTATTCTGGAAACACAATCAGAATACCCAGGATCTAGCAGCTTCTACATTAAGGGATCGAAGGGCTTGGAATACGATATTCCGGAGGTCAACGGAGCTAGGATTAAAATCAAGAATCACCTACCCAGCAAAACTGAGTATCATGCTCCAAGGCAAAATATGGATTTTTAATTAAATAGAGGACTTTCAAGCTTTCTCAGTGAAAAGACCAGAGCTGAAGAGAGAATTTGACTTTCAAACACAAGAATCAAGAGAAGCATGAAAAGGTAATCAAGAAACGGAAATTGCAAGGGACTTACTAAAGTTGAACTGTTTTGTTTACATTCCTACATGGAAAGATGATGAGTATGAGTCATGAGACCTCAGTATTAGGGTAGCTGAAGGGAATATCCATATATATATATATATATATATATATATATAAATATGTGTGTGTGTGTGTGTGTGTGTGTGTGTGTATGTATGTTCATGTATATATATAAGTGAATGTGTATGTATGTATATATCTATGTGTATATGTATGTATGTGTATGTATGTGTATATATATGTGTTTATATATATATATATATGTAAAAGAGAGAGAGCAGACACAGGGTGAGTTGAAGATGAAGGGAAGATATCTAAAAGAAATAAAATGAAATTAAGGGATGAGAGAGCAACATACTGAGAGAGGGAGATAGGGAGAGATAGAATGGGGTGGATTATCTCGCATAAAGGTGGCAAGAGGAAGCAGTTCTATGGGAGGAGGGGAGAGGGCAGGTGAGGGGGGAATGAGTGAACCTTGCTCTCATCAGATTTGGCCTGAGGGGGAATACCATATATACTCAGTTGGGTATCTTACCCCACAGGAAAGAAGAGGGAGGAAGATAAAAAAAAAATAAAAGGCGCGGGGATGATGGAGGGGAGGGCAGATGGGGGTGGAGGTAATCAAAACAAACACTTTGGAAAGGGGAGAGGGTCAAGGGAGAAAATTCAATAAAGCGGGATGGGTTGGGAAGGAGCAAAATGTAGTTAGCCTTTCACAACATGAGTATTGTGGAAGGGTTATACATAATAATACATGTGTGGCCTAGGTTGAATTGCTCATCTTCTTAGGGAGGGTGGGTGGGAAGGGAAGAGGGAAGAGAATTTGGAACTCAAAGTTTTAAAATCAGATGTTCAAAAACAAACAAAAAAAAGTTTTTGCATGCAATTAAAAAATAAGATACACAGGCAATGGGGCGTAGAAATTTATCTTGCCCTACAAGAAAGGAAGGGAAAAGGGGATGAGAGGGGAAGGGGATGATAGAGGGGAGGGCTGACTGGGGAACAGGGCAACCAGAATATAAGCCATCTTGGAGTTGTGGGGAGGGTAGAAATGGGGAGAAAATTTGTAATTCAAAATGTTGTGAAAATCAATGCTGAAAACCAAATATGTTAAATAAATAAATTGCATTTAAAAAAAAAATTCAATAAAGGGGGATAGGTTAGGAAGGAGCAAAATATAGTTAGTCTTTCACAACATTAGTATTGTGGAAGGGTTATACACAATGATATGCATGTGGCCTATGTTGAATTTCTTGTCTTCTTAGGGAGGGTGGGTGGGAAGGGAAGAGGGGAGAGAATTTGGAACTCAAAGTTTTAAAAACAGATGTTCAAATACAACAAAAAAAAATTTTTGCATGCAACTAGGAAATAAGATACACAGGCAATGGGGCGTAGAAATTTGTCTGGCCCTACAAGAAAGGAAGGGAAAAGGGGATGGCAGGGGGGTGGGGTGACAGAAGGGAGGGCTGACTGGGGAACAGGCAACCAGAATATATGCCATCTTGGAGTGGACGAGAGGGTAGAAATGGGGAGAAAATTTGTAATTCAAACTCTTGTGAAAATCAATGCTGAAAACTAAATATATTAAATAAATTAAATAAATAAAGTTAAAGAAAATGAACATTAAAATTGTTTTTACATGGAATTGGGAAAAAATATTAAAAAGGAACCTTCTTAAAAATTTCTTTTTTTACTAAAAACTTTTTTTTTGTTTTTGAACATCTGTTTTTAAGACTTTGAGTTCCAAATTTTCTCCCCTCTTCCCTTCTCACACACCCTCCCTAAGAAGTCAAGCAATTCAACATAGGCCACATGCGTATCATTATGTATAACCCTTCCACAATACTGATGTTGTGTAAGACTAACTATGTTTTGCTCCTTCCCAACCCATCCAGCTTTATTGAATTTTCTCCCTTGACCCTCCCCTTTCCAAAGTGTTTGTTTTTGATTACCTCCACCCCCATCTGCCCTCCCCTCCATCATCCCCCCCTTTTTTATCTTCTTTCCTGTGGGGTAAGATAGCCAATTGAGTATGTATGATATTCCCTCCTCAGGCCAAATTTGATGAGAGCAGGATTCACTCATTCCCCCCTCACCTGCTCTCTCCCCTCCTCCCATAGAACTGCTTCCTCTTGCCACCTTTATGGAAGATAATCCACCCCATTCTATCTCTCCCTATCTCCCTCTCTCAATATATTCCTATCTCATCTCTTAATTAGATTTTATTTCTTTTAGATATCTTCCCTTCATCTTCAACTCACCGTGTGTCCGCTCTCTCTCTCTCTCTGTATATATATATATATATATATATATATATATATATGCATACATATATATACACACACATATATATGTATATATATACACATACATACACATTCACTTATATATATATATACATAAAGATATAGATATAGATATATATGCATATTCCCTTCAGCTATCCTAATACTGAGGTCTCATGAATCATACACGTCATCTTTCCATGTAGGAATGTAAACAAAACAGTTCAACTTACTAAGTCCCTTGCAATTTATTTTTCTTCTTCTGTTTCTTGATTACCTTTTCATGCTCCTCTTGATTCTTGTGTTTGAAAGTCAAATTTTCTATTCAGTTCTGGTCTTTTCACTGAGAAAGCTTGAAAGTCCTCTATTTTATTGAAAATCCATATTTTGCCTTGGAGCATGATACTCAGTTTTGCTGGGTAGGTGATTCTAGGTTTTAATCCTAGCTCCATTGACCTCCAGAATATCGCATTCCAAGCCCTTCTATCTCTTAATGTAGAAGCTGCCAGGTCTGGGGTTATTCTGATTTTGTTTCCACAATACTCAAATAGTTTCTTTCTGGCTGCTTGCAGAATTTTCTCCTTGACCTGAGAGGTCTGGAATTTGGTGATAATATTCCTAGGTGTTTTCTTTTGAGGATCTTTTTCAGGAGGCAATTGGTGGATTCTTTCAATTTCTATTTTGCCCTGTGGCTCTAGAATATCAGGGCAGTTCTCTTTGAAAATTTCTTGAAAGATGATATCTAGGCTCTTTTTTTGATCATGGCTTTCAGAGAGTCCAATAATTCTTAAATTATCTCTCCTGGATCTATTTTCCAGGTCAGCAATTTTTGCAATGAAATATTTCACATTGTCTTCCATTTTTTCATTCCTTTGGTTCTGTTTTATAATATCTTGATTTCTCATAATGTCACTAGCTTCCACTTGCTCCAATCTAATTTTTAAGGTAGTATTTTCTTCAGCGGTCTTTTGGACCTCCTTTTCTATTTGGCTAATTCTGCCTTTCAAGGCATTCTTCTCCTCATTTCCTTTTTGGGGCTCTTTTGCCATTTGAGTTAGTCTATTTTTAAGGTGTTGTTTGCTTCAGTGTATTTTTCAGTATTTTTTTGGGTCTCCTTTAGCAAGTCATTGACTTGTTTTTCATGGTTTTCTCACATCCTTCTCATTTCTCTTTCCAATTTTTCCGCTACTTCTCTAACTCGCTTTTCCAATCCTTTTTGAGCTCTTCCATGGCCTGGGACCAGTTCATGTTTTTCTTGGAGGCTTTTGGTGTAGGTTCTTGCACTTTATTGACTTCTTCTGGCTGTATGTTTTGGTCTTCTTTGTCACCAAACAAAGAATCCGAAGTCTGAGACTGAATCTGGGTCCTTTTTCGCTGCCTGGCCATATTACCAACCAACTAACTTGACCCTTGAGTTTTTCGTCGGGGTATGACTGGTTGTAGACTAAAGAGTTCTATGTTCCATGTTTGGGGGGGATGCGCCAGCTCTGCCACACCAGCACTCCTCCTTCCCCAAGAACCCCTACCCGGACTGGGCTTAGATGTTCAGCAGGCTATGCACTCCTGCTCTGATCCACCACTTAATTCGTCCCACCAGGTGGGCCTGGGGCCGGAAGGAACTGCAGCTGTAGCTGCCCCACCTCTGCTGCCCTAGGGGCAGTGGCCGAACCGTCAACTCCTTCCACTCCCGCAGCTTTTCCCACTAACCTTCTCTGCTCTCTTTGGTGTTTGTGAGTTGAGAAGTCTGGTAACTGCCACAGCTCACTGATTCAGGGTGCTAGGGCCCGCTCGGCCTGGCTCCTGGTCTGGTTTGTCTGCACCGCTTACACTGGGCTCTGCTCAACTCTGCTCCCAACTCCCAGCTCCCAGCTCCCAGCTCTGTGTGAGATAGACCTCACCCAGAGACCATCCAGGCTGTCTGGGGCTGGAGCCCTGCTTCCTTCTGCTCTTTTGTGGTTTCTGCAGTTCTAGAATTGGTTCAGAGCCATTTTTCTAGGTTTTTGGAGGGACTCAGCAGGGAGCTCATGCTAGTCCCTGCTTTCCAGCCACCATCTTATCCTTGTGACATTATCATCAAGGTAGTGAAGAGGTTAAAGAAAACTGATGATGATAGGGGAACAATAGGTTTCTAGGGGTGATCGAGACCCCAAAATACCAATATGCCAGGTTCTGCCAAAAGAATTCGACTGAAGCCTTCTCAGCCAAGGGAAAAGGCAAAGTTTATTAGGGATTCACCTTAATAGGTTGTCTTAAGAAATCCCACCCTTTGTGATGCCTGTTTTCACAAACAGGCCAGATTCAATATAAACTAAGCTAGATTGAATCTGAGCCTTAAAAAATTTCTATCACTCAACTATTCATTGGAGCTAAATCCTTTTAGATTCATGATGAGAGTTGATAGTACCTTCCTGGAGTACATATGACTCAGTATTGTTATAGGTGTAACAGATCTCAAATCTTGATTTTGGCTATTGAGGTAGAGTAAGAAGACCAGCCATGTGATCATGATAAAGAAGCAATAATAAAGCTCTCTGCCAGGGTCAGTATGGGGCAATGGTAGCTATGTAATAGGTGCTTAATAAATGCATTTTGAGCTGAATAATATTCTAAAGCTCCACTTTGTGGGAAGTAGAGTTTTGATATTAGTTCGCCTGAGTTTCCTTTTTTATTACAGCTCTTATAGATAGAGCACCCTTCTTCCTGGGGCCTGCTGTCCTAAGTGGTGAATCCCTGGCTTAGGCTGACATTTCTTGAGGGACTACAATCTATTCACTTCACTGCTGACTAGACTCTATCTCTTGATTTTCTCTCTACCTTATGGGCAGAAGCTTTGTCTCCACAAGGATACTCTTCTTCCAGTTCCCCTTTATTTATTGCCTTCCCCTATTAGAAAATAAACCCCTTAAAAGCAGGGACTGTCATGTTTACTGGTATTTGTATCTACAGCTCTTAGCACAGTGGCTGGCCCATAGTAAGCACTGGGTTTCTTTCTGTCTTTTTTCTTTCCTTCCTTCCTTCCTTCCTTCCTTCCTTCCTTCCTTCCTTTTTTCTTCTTTTCTCTTTCCTTCCTTCCTTGTTCCTTCCTTCCTTCCTTTTTTCTTCCTTTCTCCTTCCTTATTCCTTCCTTCTTTCCTTCCTTCCTTCCTTCTTTTTTACATCTCTATACTGCAAGATCCTTGAGAGAAGATACAGTATCTTGTACATAGGATAAGCACATGACAATCACTTAATAAATATTATTTATTGAATGAATGATTGAAACATTGGACCATAGTATAGGGTCAACACATAGTAGCCACTCAATTTTTACAAAAGCATTTATTGAGCACTATATGATAGACGTTATTGTAAGTGCTAGGAACACAGACACAAAAAGCAGAAAGAGTCTCTGTCCTCAAGGAGCCTACATTGTAATTGGAAGAAAATGGGTAGTTTAAAAGGGTGGTGGTGGTAGTGGTACAATATGCCCAGTGCAGGAGGCATTGTGGAGAAAGTTCAAGAGAGTCAGGAGGGCAGCCTGGAAAGGAGAAAAGATGTGTCTGGCTTGGGCATCCTCTGTAAAATTGAGGTTCTGGAATTAGCTAATCATAGCGAGAGGCCACGGTATGGACGGTGCTTCCAATGTGTTAAGTCCAGGCATACAGTAAACTTTCCAGCATGGAGACGTTTTGGGGACATTATAAAGAAACCCTGGAGAGTCAAGGAGGGGAAGGAATAAAAAATATTTGTTGAATGAATGATGGGCATAATCATATGTTGAATTGTCATAGCATCTCTTTTGCCAAAACCTTCAAAAGTTTTGGGGACTATGTTTTCATTCACCCCCAGAATATCTTAGTGGAGCAGCATATGAATCATTTTAATAAGTCAATGGTGTGATGTGGCAGTCAACAGAGTTAGTGTGGACTTAGGCTTCATTAAAAAGGCTTAGCTACTAGGAATAAGGAAGTCCTACTCTTTTTATACTGTGCCCCCATCAGTCTCCATCGGGACTGGGTCTCAGTGGTAGCCACCCGGGCACACCTCTTTCTTCTTTCTCTTCCCAGCCCAATGGCATGCCAAGCTCCGCAAATTTGCTGCCTCAACAATGATTAATGATCTTTTAAAATTAATGACCTCTTAATTACTAAGTCCCATGACTTCCTTTCAGTCCACATCCTCCCTGATCTTTTTTGCAACATTAGACACTACTGATCACCCCCTTCTCCTAAACCTTCTCCCATCCATTGACCTGAATGGCTCTGCTTTCTGTTAGTTCATTGCCTCCCTGTTTGACCACTCCCTAGTCTCTCCATCTTGCTCCCATAATCCAAGTCTGGGTGATCCCCCAAGGACTCTGCCCTAATTTCTCTTTTCTTGTGCCTTGGTGATGTTATGAGCTCTTCTAGGACCACAACCACATTGGTGATGCCCCATTTATATATCCAGGTCTAATCTCTCTCCTGAACTGTCTCCAAATGATGGCTAAAAAATGTCACCAAAAAAAATAAAAATAAACAACGTCACCTGGTTTTCCTATTGGCTCCCCCAATTCAGTAACTCCAAAATGGAATCTATCCTCTTCGCTCCTAAACTTATCCCTTCTCCAAACTTCCTTATTTCTGTTGATAAAAATGCCATTCTTCTAGTCATCTAGGCTTGTAACCTTGACTCTTCTTTCTTTCTAATCACTCCTATTCAATAAGTTGCCACATTTGGCCAAATCTACCTCTGCAATGTCACCCATACATATCCCTTTTACTCCATGCATGCTGCCCATTACCCAGTTAGATCTTTGTCACCTGTCACCTGAACCATTACAATAAACTCTCGCTTAGTCTGCTCACTTCCCATCTCCAATCTGTTACATGCAGCTGCCAGAATAGTCTTCCTGAGACTCAACTGTGATCCTACAGTTCCCCTGGTCAAACTCTTCGGGCTTTCCTATTGTTTCTAAGGCAAGGCTCTCCACCATCTCGCTGTAACCTATCTCTTGAACTTCATTCAATATTATTTTTCTTTCCACCTTTACATCCTTGTCAAATTGGTCTACAAGCTCTCATCTAAGGTAGACAGGCCAATGTCCACATCCATGCATTTGCACATGCTATTAGCTATGTCTGAAATACACACATTCCCATCACCTCTCTAGCTCTCAAAATCTTTCCAAGCTTACCTCAAGGCTACTTTGCCCAAAAAGCATGGTCTCATCACAGAAAAGGATTTGTTCTTTGAAGTTTGAATTCAATCAAAGGTCCATACTTGAAGACCTAGAGGGCCATATATGGCCTTGAGGCCACAGGTTCCCAACCCCTGGAATCCCTTCTCTATCTCCTTAGATTGTCTGAGAGAACTTTGGCTCTCTCCTTTGCCTTCATTACAACTTACCTTTGGCCTGTGTCATCTCCTTTTGGAAATTGTTTCTCATCTTGTTTTAATTATTAACTTCACCATAAACAAGCACCTTCATTACAAAGAAGAAAGTAAATTAAATCATTGAGTTCAGTCATGGACAGTTTTATTTAAAGTATTTGTCAAATTTTATATATCAGGTAGCATTGATATGGCACTTGAAAGTTTGCAAAGCACTTTCACTGTGTTGTCTCATTTGATCCTCCTAACACTCTGTGAGGTAGGGCCTATTATTTCCCACATTTTGCAGGTTAGGAAAATGAGGCTGAGAATAGTTAAGTGACTTGCCCATGGTCAGTTGTTCAGTTGTTTTTCAGTTGTGTCCAACTCTTCATGACCCCATTTGAGTTTTCTTGGCAAAGAAACTGGAGTGCTTTTCCATTTCCTTCTCCAGTTCATTTTACAAATGAGGAAACTGAGGTAAACAGGGTTAAGTGACTTGCCCAGGGTCACACCACTACTAAGTGTCTGGAGCCAGATTTGAACTCAGGGCTTCCTGACTCTAAGTCCTGCACTCTATCCCCTATTCCTCTTTTATTTATGTTCTTTTCCCAAACTTTCCATTTTCTTCTGTGTAGTTTATATCATATTTATATAATATGATTTATATAGCTTTCATCCTGCATATATTAAAATATATAAAATATTTTTATTGTACATGCTATTTCCACCCAGGATGATGTGAGGATAGAGATTGTACCATTTTAAAATATTTGTATGCCCAGGGTCTGTAAGTGTCTTTTAACACATAGTAGGTGCCTACATGTTTGTTGGATTTGATTTTGGGCATGCTATATGTGGGAGATAGTTTTTGTGCAAGACAAAGACACTCAAACCATTTGCCAGTTCTCTGGGAATGCAGCAGGACATATCAGTGCCATTGGACCCAACCTGGCAGCCACAGGTGTCTGCACCACTGTCTCTCCTCATGCCCTGCCTTTTCTCTGCTTATAGCCTCACCTAGGAGACAATCGACCATCCAGAAGTGGTACAGGACAGGTGGATCAGGCATAGGGTTGTATTGAGCCTATTTGGGGGCAGAGGGGAGTAGCTGAATATTTCACCACAAATTAGCCATTTCAACATCATGAACTTGGGGTCACAATGGGCTCCATTCACAGGCAGCCTCACCAAGGAGCTCAGGCGTAGGGGTGACTGTGTGAATAACTGATAAGTAGCTGTTGGTGTCTGCTGGCTTGCTTTCATTGGTTCTGTTATATGTTTGCATTTCTGTGCTTCCTGAGGTCTTTGAACAAGGAGCAAAGGTTTAAGAAGAAATCTCACAGTCCCAGCCCTGGGCGTAAGGAGCCAAAGGCAGAAAAGCAAACTCCAGATTCAGGTTTGTCTGGTTGGTTTTAAGTGTATATTGCTTAGATGCTGGAGTACATTTGCCCAAATCATCTGCCTTCTCCAAAAAGAATATTAAATGTTCTGCATCAGTTCATGGGCACGTGATCCACATGTTTGTTTGGAATAAGAAAAATAAAATTCAAATTCCAACTTCACCATTTACTAGCTGTATGACCTGGGGAAAGTCATTAAACCTCTCAGCCTCAATTTCTTGCATTGAAAAATGGGATTAAGAATTCCTGCTCTAACTCTTTCACTGGCTTATTGTGAGGATCCAATGAAATCATGCATATAAAAGCATTCTTTTTTAGTTTTAAACTTTAAAAAATTCAGAACAGCCTTTTTGTATCATGTACATGAATTATAAGGCAAGGCTCTCCACCATCTCGCTGTAACCTATCTCTTGAACTTCATTCAGTATTATTTTTCTTTCCACCTTTACATCCTTGTCAAATTGGTCTACAAGCTCTCATCTAAGGTAGACAGGCCAATGTCCACATCCATGCATTTGCACATGCTATTTGCACATGGCAGTCACTATGGGAGCCTTCTCTAGGGAGCAGGGAGTAGAAATAAAATTTATGTATAATTAGGAAAGTTGAAGGTTAAAGAGAAGTACCTCAAAGTCCAAGGATTACTCTCTCTCCAAATATCCTTGACAACATCTCCAAGGTTCTCTTTTGTGAATGTATGGAATTTTAGGCCAGGCTCCACTGTAGCAAGCTCTGTGTTACATGTATGCAATTTTTCCATCACTTGCTTGAGAATGATGAGGGAAGCCTTGCTTGTTTCTTTCAGAATCATAGCTTCTTGCAAAGATCTCAGTGGGCCTTCTGAAACAAAACCAATGACTGGAGCATCACATTGAACAAATTATCCTGGAGGGTCTATATGTGACAGCTGTGGGCCTTTCGCCTTGCCTCCTCCAAACAACAGCACCACTCCAAATGGTTGAGACCTGGCACCCTGATGTTAGGTATCTGTTTCTCCTTCCTTAAACTGCAATGCCGAGTAGGACATGGCTCTGGTCATGTTGCTCACTCTCATGGTCCCATTGTATGTGAACCAGTCATTCTATATATACACTCTGGCTTTATCAAAGTCTGTTTGCATATGCCATTAACCAAATTGTGGCACACCTTAGATGATCATCGATCTTGAGAAGGGCAGCTAGGTGGCTCAGTGGACAGAGTGCCAGGCTTGGAGTCAGGATGACTCATTTTCCTGAGGTCAAATCTGGCCTCAGACATTTATTAGATGTGTGACCCTGGTGAAGTCACTTAACCCAGTTTGCCTCAATTCCTCACCTGTAAAATGAGCTGGAGAAGGAAATAGTAAACAATTCCATTCTCTTTGACAAGAAAACCACAAATGGGGTTATGAAGAATCCAACATGACTGAACAACATCTGATCCTGATGATTTTCTTAATGCTGCTGAGAAGTGGGAAGGTGATTTAGTTCTCTACCCCTCGGTATACACCATCTAGCATCTAGATCCCAGTGGTTACGGAGTCAAGCTTGACAGCTTCAGTGGCATATTCCTTTTGGAGTGGGGACCATCTTCAGTTGTCCTGTTCTATATCTTGCCACTGGACCCAGATGGCTGTTGACCTTGTATAGCCCTCCCTCACTTAAATCCAATTCATTTGCATGTCGTGGCATTACCTCCCTTATGTTATGGCCCTCTTTGAGAATGAAGGACAAACAACAACAACAACCACCACAACAAACATTTGGAGTCATCTTCCCTCAGTAGAGTGTTTATACTCCCGCTGATGGGGAACACAGTGAAGACCAGAATTGGTCACTATGCTGTGACTCTAAGGTCCAATGTGCCTTCACCAGCCCCACCCAAGAGGAGTCTATTAAGTGTTTCGGAAAGCAGATTACTCTCTGCAAATAATAAGCACTGAGACTTAGGTAGAATTTCAAAGTTTCAAAGCATTTTACATAAGTTATCTAATTTGATCCTTAAAACTGCTGTATGAGGTAGGTGTAAGATATTATTAGTACCCTTTTTTGTAGCTGAGGAAATGTAGACTCAGAGGTTAAGTAATTTGCTCAGGGTCACACAGCTGGCAGGTGTCAGTGATGGAATGTCAGCTTTGCTTCAAGACTCATAGCACAGTGATGGTAGGCAGCTCCCCTCATCACCATCCGTGGGCAGGAAGGCTGGAAAGAGGACATGAGGATCAGGTTGATGGTAGAAGCCTAATTTGGGGGTAAACCTGGGCTACAGCTTTTCTGGATGGGGGATACAGGTGAGTGATCCTCAGTCAAAACGTTGCTTCCAACTGAACTAGTTTGAAAGCAATAGCCGTTAGTTTTGCATTCTGGGAACTCTTCCATAAGCTCCTTGTGGGCAGGGATGGCTTCATTTTTGTCTTTGAATCTCTAGGACCTTGTATGAAGTCCAGAACATAGAAGGTACTTGATAAATACTTGGCGATTGATTCTTTGCTCATAGGATCATAGATCTAGAGCTGGAAGGGACCTAGAGGCCATCTAGAACAGCTCTAGATGTTATAGATGAAGAAACTGAGACTTAATGAGGTTAAATGATTTGTCCAAGGTCACATGAGTACTATGTGGCAGAAGGATTTTAACCCACTTCCTTTGACTCCCGGTACTATTTCCACAATACCATTATACTGTCATTTTCTCATCATGCTATCTGTCTCCTCTCACTGCTGTCCCAGAATGGAAAATGTTTCTATCTGTATTGACTCATACCAAGTACAAGCACTACATAACTGTCTGGGAGACTTTTCCATGGGTCTGTGTCAATGCCTCTGCCTGCTAACAGACCAATTCCTCAGAATCTCAGATTCCGTTTCCTTTTAAAATGTTAAATTTGGAGTAGCATGAGGCAATCACGGCTTTGTTCCTGGCATTGACATGGAAGGTCACCTCCTCCCCAAGTGGGTATGTATACGTGCCTCTTCCTCAAGGCAACCAGGCCTTGAACCTTGCCTTCTAGTCTTCAAAGATATGGGTTGTCACTTCCCCTTCTTTAGGAGACTTCCACTCTCTTTCAGCAGGAGGATTGTACACGTTGCTATGCCCCCTCCTCCAATCAGATTGCCCTTCCTGTGAGTGAACCAACCCACTTTGTACTATCCTCAACTATCCTAGACAGTATTGCATACCTCTAAAGAACCCTGTTAATTAGCCTTCACTATCCACCCCACCCCCAGCTGGATTTGGTATGGCTATAGGATGACCTACTTAGAATTCTGGTTGAGTGATCTGTTTACCAAGAAACTCTTGCTGGGGACCCTAAAGATTGTTTCTCTCTCTTCAATATCTAAAAAAGGATTTCATGGAAACAAGACTGGACCAGGAATTAGGAGGCAGATTCTCATTCTGGCTTTGCCTGTGTCTTACTGTGTCATCCTGGCCAAATTATCTCCCTTTTCTGGGTCCAAGATTCCTTATTTATAAAATGGAGCAGACTAGAATGATCTAGGTTTCTTCCAGCTCTAATTTTTGTGGCTTCATCATTCTGTTGCTCCTTGTCTGAGATGAGATGAGGCATTTTGGTATAAAGAAAGTCTTTGCTAATCTATTAAGTCCCGTTGAAATGTGAGGTGGCATTTCTTTACAGAGAAAGCATTGGGTCAGGCATCAAGAGATCTGAGTTTTAGTCCCAACTCTTCTACTAACTAATTATGCAACCTTGGGAAAGTCACTTCATTTCTATAGAACCCTGTTTCTTCATCAGTAAAATTAGGAGTATTGATTTAAATAGCTTCTCAAAGGACTTCCAAACCTAATGGTCTATGATTTTATTCCCAAAGGACAAATGAACATTGAGATGATGGCATTAGAGGTAACCAGCTCTTTTCTGTGGTTGAAGACTGTGAAGCCTCAGGAAGACAGAAAAATTTATTCATTGATAGGATCATTGATATACACCTGAAAGCAACTTCAGGAATCATTGAATATAACTAAGATGAGGAAAATGAGGCTCAGACAGGTTAGTCACCTTACTAAGGTTACATGGTAGGTGAACTCAGATACACTGATTCCAGAGTCAAAGGACAAGGGTTCAAATTCTGGCTCTGACACTTACTACCTGTGTGACCTTGGAAAACAACCTCTCTGGAACTCCATTTCCTCACCTATAAAATGAGAGAATTGAATTTGTTGGTCTCTGAGATCCCTTTCAGCTCCAGGTTTTTGATTCTAAGTGTCTGAAGTGAGTCTCTACTATGCCATGCTTCTCAGTCGGCCATGTGGGTATTGTCCAACCATGTTCTTCCTCCTGATTTATTTTGTGCTTAGCATGTATTACTTTTGTATCACTCATATTTCAGTCTCAACAGATTGATTTCATCTGATCTCCTGAGCCTCCCCAGAGTCTCCTGCTTTTTCACCATCCATCATCTTTACCATCCCAGGACAACAAATGCTTAAGCAATGAATGGAAGTTAGCATTCACAGGTGTTGTGTTGCAAGAGGCGTGCTAAGGACAATGGGTTATTCACAGGAGGCCTTGGTGAGAATATGTGATTCCTCAAGTGGACTTGGAGGGAAGCAATACTGGTTGGTGAAGGTGCTGAATAGATTTATTTGTCATGATAGTCATTACAGACACTTGTCACTTGTTGTTTATAAAGTTATGGAACTAAATCAATATGGAGATGAATGAATTCTGTTATTCTTCAACTGTGTACTTTGTTTGACTTTAATAGTTATTTTTATCTATTAGAATGACCTTCAGAATTGCAAAAGATCAATGATTTTATTAATATGGTTATTCTCTCCACTGATGAAAATCTCAGCCTATGATATAAGGGCAGTTTTTGTTTGTTTGTTTTCCTGAGGTGCCACAACATGGGGGTTGACTTTCTGGTTGAGTATCGAACCTTTTGCACTTAGCTAAGGCTGTTCCTCACTCACTTGGTAGATGACTTGGCTTTGGGCCCATCCTAAAAGATGGGAGCCACTGAAATGAGTAGTCTGTGGGCAGACCTTTTAAGAACGCTGGGTCACCTTTATGTGACAGGAGGCATTGGAGGCGAGTTTTAGAAGAGAACTGTAGTCAAAGACTCATAGAATTTTAGAATTGGAATGAATGTTTAAGTTTATTTCTTCACAGGATTCCCATTCTATAGGCCAAGGACCCTGGGTGGAGCTCAAATGATCTATGATTTAGAGCTGTAGCAGACCTTAGAGGTCCTCACTTTTAACCCCTTCATTTTACATGAGTCCACTGAGGCTCAGAGCGATGAAGAGACATGCTCAAGGTTACATAGGTGGAAAGGGCCAAACTATGATTTGACCCAAAATACTTGAAGCCCTTGGCTCATTCCACTGCATAAAGAGAATAATGTATATTAAAACTAGAAAGGTAAGTTGGAACCTGTTTGTGAAGGACTTTATTTCTTTAATTTATTTCTAATTTTTAGTTTACAACACTCAGTTCCACAAGTTTTTGAGTTCCAAATATTTTCTCCCTCCCTCTCCTCCCCCCTTCTCCCCCAAGATGCATGTAATCCAATATAGGTTGTACATATACCTTCACATTAAACTAATTTACATCATAGGCAAGTTGTAAAGAAGAATTATAACCAATGAAATGAATCATGAGAAAGAAGAAATGAAACCAAAGAAGGAAGGGGAAAAAAGAGAGCAAATAGTTTGCCTCAATCTGCATTCAGACTCCGTAATTCTTTCTCTGGATGTGCATAGTTTTTTCTATCATGAGACTTTTGGAACTGTCTTTGAACCATGCATTGATGAGAAGAGCCAAGTCTATCAAAGTTAGTCCTGACAGATACTATGTGTCTGTAATCATATATAATGATCTCCTGGTTCTGCTCCCCTCACTCAGCATCAGTTCATATAAGTATTTCCAGGTTATAATGAAGTCCGTCTGTTCCTCAGTTCTTATAGCACAACAGTATTCCATTACACTCATATACTACCATTTTTTTAGTCATTCCCCAATTGATGGGCAACCCCTTGATTTCCAATATTTTGCCACCACAAAAAGAGCTGCTATGAATAATTTTGTACATAGTGGTCCATTTCCCACTTGTATTATCTCTTTTGGGTACAGCTCTAGAAGGGTTATTGCTGGGTCAAGGGGCATGCACATTTTTATAGCCCTTTGGGCATAGTTCCAAATTGCTCTCCAGAATGGCTGGATAAGTTCACAACTCCACCAACAATGTAACAATGTTCCAATTTTCCCACATCCTCTCCAGCATTTATGATTTTCCTGTTTTTTCATGTTAGCCAATCTGACAGGAGAGATGTGTTACCTAAGAGTTGTTTTGATTTGCATTTCTCTAATCAATAATGATTTAGATAATTTTTTCATATGATTCTAAATATCTTTAATTTCTTCCTCTGAAAACTGCCTGTTCATATCCTTTGATCGTTTCTCAATTGGGGAATGACTTGTATTCCTATAAATTTGACTCAATTCCCTGTATATTTTAGATATGAGGCCTTTATCAGAGAAACTGGTTGTAAAAATTCTTTCCCTATTTTCTGCTTCCTTCCTAATCTTGGTTGCATTGGCTTTGTTTGCACAAAAACTTTTCAATTTAACATAATAAAATTATCCATTTTGCTTTTTGTAACGCTCTCTATCTCTTGTTGGGTCATGAATTCTTCCCTTTCCTATAAATCTGACAGGGAAACTATTCCTTGCTCTCCTGAATTGCTTGTAGTATCAGCATTTATTCCTAAATTATGTACCCATTTTGACTTTATTTTGGTATATGGTGTAAGATATGGGTCTTTGCCCATTTTCTGCCATACTATTTTCCACTTTTCCCAGCAGTTTTGTGAAATGGTGAATTCCTAACCCAGAAAATGGATTCTTTAGGTCTATCAAAGAGTAGATTCCTATAGTCATTGACTACTGTGTCTCATGTACCTAACCTATTCAACTGTTCTTCCAATCTATTTCTTAGCCAGTACCAAGTAGTTCTGATGACTGCTGCTCCATAATACAATTTAATATCTGGTATGGCTAGGTCTTCTTCCCTAGCATTCTTTTTCATTAATTCCCTTGATATTTTGCATCTTTTTCTTCCAGATGAATTTTCTTATTATTTTATCCAGCTCTGTAAAATAATTTTTGTTAGTTTGACTGGTGTGGCACTGAATAAATAAATTAATTTAGGTAAAATGGTCATTGTTATTATATTATCTCGGCCTAACCATGAACAACTGATGTTTTCCCATTTATTTCGATCTGACTTTATTTGTGTGAAAAAGTGTTTTGTAATTGTGTTCATATAGGTCCAGGGTTTGTCTTGGCAGATAGACTCCCAAATATTTTATAGTGTCTACAATAACTTTAAATGGAATTTCTCTTTCTATCTCTTGATGTTAGGCCTTGTTAATAATATATAGGAATGCTGAGGATTTGTGTGTGTTTATTTTATATCCCGCAACTTTGGTAAAGTTATTTATTATTTCAAGTAGTTTTGTACTTCATTCTCAAGGATTTGCCAAGTAAATCATCATATCATCTGCAAAGAGTGATAACTTAGTTTCTTCTTTGCCTATTCTAATTTCTTCAATTTCTTTTTCTTCTCTTATTGCTAAAGCTAACATTTCTAGTACCAAATTGAATAATAGGGGTGATAATGAGCATCTTTGTTTCACCCCTGATCTTATTGGTGTAAAGGACTTTAAATGCAAAACGGAGTTTTTGTTTTAACCCTAGAACCTCAGGTAATGACTATTTTACATTGGGCAAATCACATGACCTTTCTGATCTTTAATTTTCTTTCCTACAAAATGGGGATGATAACTGCACCTATTTCACAAGGTTATCATTCTATCAAACAAGTTAATGCTTACACAACACTTTGTGAAACTTAAGACATTATATACATATGAAAGATTTTATATATATATAATTTATACAGTGCCTGGTACAGAGGAGACAGAGCACACACTAAATAACATCTTATTAATCATCATCATCATCATCATTATCATTATCATTATTCAAGGTGGCATGAAATTGAATTATTCTGTGTCAATCAAGTGGTACCTCATGTTTCTATGGGACCCATAAGAAATGATCAGCAGAGGCTTAGACATTTCCCTGGCCATCTCTTTAAGAACTCTGGAGTCTGTAAGCCCTGGTTCTGACTGACAAATATAGTAATCTCCGCCCAGAACTTCTTTCCCTCTCTGTATCATAGTCTTAACAACCTGCTCAATCTGTTTTGCACTATTAACTCCCTCTCCCTTCTGTTGCTTAATGTCTAATCATGCTTAAGTGCTAATGAAAAATAAGTTGTTAGTCGTCCAAAACCCATCACATCTGATACTGTTATTTAACCTTTATGAAGCATTTCATGTTAGTGGAATGCTCTATGATGGTTCAAGAACTCTCTCATCACAACATCTCTTGCAAAGTAGCCAGGGTTATTATTTCTAGGACCTAAATAATAGATTTGTAGAGAAACCTGATGGGAGGGCTGGAAGAGACATTTTGACATGATAAAAATCTATTCCTACTTCTAGGTGGCTGCTTCTACATTACCCCTCTGCAAAAATCTAGTGCTAACCTACTTCTTCTGATCTGTTGGGCGGTCATTTGTTCCAACCTCTGGCACTCATTGATCCTTGCCAGGCAGGAATATGCTTCATACAATATTTTGTTTTGTCTTTTTTCTTTTGACTTTGAAGACCAACTGGTGTAGTGGAAAGAAGTCTGGAAATAGTATTAGGGGACCTGAGTTCAAATAATGGCTTCGATACCTTATAGTTGTGTGACCTTGATTATATTACTTAACCTCTATAATCTTTAGTTACCCTCTATAATATATGAATAATTATAACTGCACTATTTACTTCTCAAGATTGTTATGAGGAAAGCTTGTGTAGACCTTAAATAATGTTGTGATCATTGATAAACTTTAAAAGCAACTAGGTGCTGCAGTGGATAGAGTGCTGACCTAGGAGTCAGGAGGTCTTGAGTTCAAATCTGACCTCAGAGGTTAACCTTGTTTGCTTCAGTTCCTCATCTCCTGGATCAGGGAATAGAAAACCACTCCAGTATTTTTGCCAAGAAAATCCCAATTGGGGTTATAGAGAGTTAAATGACTGAAACAATTCAACAAGAAACCTTAACTTGTATTAATTGAACTCTAGTCCATGACATAATAGATGTGTTTACAGTTTTGTTTTATTTGGGGTGGGGGTGTCACTCACAAAGTCTCTCTAGCTTATATCCCCATCCAGGGAAATTCTAGAAACTTAACCATATGTTCTCTCAGTATGGGCCCTAGATTCCATTGCAAGCACTCAGGCTAACAAAAATTTTAATGTAGGACAGATTTTATTTGACTGTACAAAAATTTCAGAATGGGCTTTGAGAAAGCAAGTTTTCCAGAAATCTCTGGCCAACCCTTTCTTCAAGGAGAGCCTCCCTTCCTTCAAGACCTCTACAATCCACATAGCTAATAGTACTAGCAAAAGTTAAGTCCATGTTGTTCCCGATGTGCCGAATTATTTCTCCCCGGGTCTGGTTGATCCTTGGTGCACATGTTCCCTATTATTCTAATCTACTTAGTATCTCCAAGGGCAGTGTCTACAGATAGATTTCTCTTCATCATAACTCTGCTACCATTTTAGTATCTGTGTAGCACTAGAGTTATGATCCCCCCAATCCAATCAACAAAATAACCTACAACATGGTACAACAAATTTCTGTACTCCTAACCCTACTTTATGAAGGACATTGACTTTTCTTCATATAAAAATTTCCCCAAAGTAGAGTACATGCTATTCTCTGTAGAGACACATTGATGTGCAGACCTCAACATCTCCCTTGGTCCTTCATGAATCCTTTGTTCCTTCACACTCACATGACCCCAGCATGTATTGTAAAGGAGTGGGAAGAGCTTATCTGAAAAATTGGGAGGGGCTTCTCTTCCTGCTTCATATAAATCTGAGCTTATGCTCTACTGAGGGATAAGATAAACATAGAACTTCTATCTGAACTTAATTCAGGTCCTAGGCAAGGAAGCCTGTTCAAAAAGGATTTCTATGGTCCCTATCACAAACAATCAATCAACAAGCATTGATTAAAAGCATGTCATGTGTGAGTCTCTAGGGATGCTAAAAAGAGGCTCAAACAGTACATGTCCTCAAAGAGATTACCTTTTAATAAGGGATACAACATATAAGTAACTAAGTTGATATGGGATATATGAAGAGTAGATGAAAGATTATCTCAGAGAGGAAGGTCCTAACAGTTTGGGGGAAAAGGTTTAGTCTAGGAAAGGCCTCTTCTAAAATGTGGGATTTCAGCTGAGCTTTGAAGGAAAAAAGGGATTCTAAGAGGTAGAGGTGATGAGAGAGGGAAGTCAAGGCATGGGGTACAGCCAGTGCAAACAGATGTAGATGAGAGATGACATATCATGTCACTTAAGTAAGTAGACTAGTATGACTTCATCATAGAGTATGTGGAGGGGAGAGAAGTGTGGGAAGAAAGAGAAGGGAGGAAGAGACCAGGTTATTAAGAGCTTTGAACATCAAACCAAATAGAGAAGTCTATATTTGATCCTGGAGGTAAAAGGAGCCACTGGAGTTTATTTAGTGGAGGGGTCTGGAATGGCGGAGAGGCTTAAGGCAGGGAGAACAAATCAGAAGGCTAGTGCAGTGTTCCAAGTGAAAGAGGGCAAGGGCTTGCAGTAGTGTGGCAGTTGTGTGAGTAGAAAGAAGAGACCTCAAAATGTCTGGAGTCCAGAGGTACTTCCCTACTTAGGATCTGGATTAAGTTCAAAGAGAAGCTCCATGCTTACTTCATTCCCCAGTAGAATATAAGCTGACTGAAGGCAGGATCTTGCCTTTGTGTTTGTACAGAACTATTTCCTTACCTTCCAACAATTTCAGGTCTTTGAGGTTTGGCGGTATGAGTGCAAATGACTAATCCCCTGAGGTGTCTATGAGCTCAGCTAGCTTGGTGCAGACCAATAGCTTTCAGGCAGACTTGGGGCTTGCTAAAACTCCAGAGGTTCTTGGAAGCCCATATCAAGAGCCCCCATGACTCAGCAGCAGACATTTGAGTTAATGGGCCTTTGACTCCCTAAGGAAGGGTCTGATAGGGCTATAGGGGTTGGCATCATATTACCAAGGAGACTGAAAATAGCATTATAACAGCTCAGGTACTATTTGTACTTGAGACTAGAGGGATGCTGACCACTTCTATGACCCTGGTGAACAAGGGGAAGGTGGGAGATATCTAAAAATCTTTGTAACATCTCTAAAGGTGAACAAAACATTTCCTTTCTAAGTTCATCATTAGAATTTATGTTTCCAGATTCCCTCTTGCATTACCTCTATGGAGTCAAACTCTCTGGCTTTTTTTTATTTCCATTGCCCCAGGACTAGAGTTTAACTTTATGTTCATTACTCCTACCCTTATCTCCTATACCAGCTGCTAGGCAATTTCATACTATACAGAAGAGTTCATATTTTTTCTTCAGTGAACAAGACATCTAGGCAGACAGGCAGCCTTTCAAGTGAATGTGGTCATATTCTGTTTGGTGGAGTTTGTTGTTTTTTTTTTTTTTTTTGCTCTAGATTTTTTATTTGGAGGAACTCTGTTGTATAACTTCCATTCACTGTCACTGATTAGAAACTGTATAACTTGTGGTCCTAAAGTGTTGATGGGTGCACTGAACAGTTTGCCCATTGTCAAACAATGAGTATGCATCAGAGGAATACCTTGGATGTATAGACCTTACCCTAAACCCAGCCCTCTATCCATGCCACACTGCCTTTCTTGCAGATTCTGTACCTGGGAATAAATTGATACTCTGGGTTGCTAGCATATCAACAGCCTAAAAAGTTCTTGCCCGTGCTATTGCCCCACACTTGAAAAATGAGTCTTTTGGCCTCCCAAGGTGGGATCTGGGGATACTTACAATCTCATGGGAGAGTGGTGATTCTAAAATTGACAGAGACCATGCAGTGAGCTCCACAATAGAACCACAATAAGCATTTATTTCAAAGTTACAACATTTTGAAAGTTGTTCAAATGATAATATACACATTGATTTAAATTTACAAAAGTACAAAAAATCTAAAAAGCTTAGGAATCATGACTAAGATTCTGAGGTGAATGTGAAACTGATTCCAGAAGCCCTCCAATTTATGGTGTTGGAATATGGGAGCTGTCCAGAGTACATAATCCTGTTTGCTGTGAGATCACAGCACAACCTTTTATTTGATAGGTCACTGGACTTGGTGTCAGGAAGACCTGTGTTACTAACTATGCTATCCTTGGCAAGTCATCCGATCTCCCTAGACCTGGATAATAAGAGGATTGGACTAGATGACTTTGAAGTCCATTGTGGCTATGGTGCTATGAACTGTGACCTCATTGGGACATTGAGGAGCACCATCCTTTTTGGGAATCCAGAATCCCAGAGGGCAGTTTGTCAGCTCCTGTTAGGAATCCTTTCATTTCTTGGTGGGGTGAGAGAAGGGGGGAAAAGTGACACAGAAGGTGACCCAGTAAAGAGAAGGTGGGAAGGTGGTAGCAAAGACACCAATAACAGTGTGGGATACCATGGCAGCCTGGAAAATAAGTGTGGAATACCATGGCAGCTGAGGGGTGGGGAACCTGTGGCCTCAAGGCCACGTGTGGCCCTCTAGGTGCTCAAGTGTGGCCCTTTGAATGAATCTCAACTTCTAATCCAAGTCATTAGATGGGGACTTGCTGAGAAGGAAGCACCACTTCCCCAGAGGAAGTGCCTTCCTCACTATGGCACTCTGGGATAATACCACAGAGGTGCTGCCCTGGTTACCTCTCTACCAAACTCCCAATTAGTTGTATTGGGATGTACCAAGCAATCCAGAGCACATAAATCTGGTTGCTATGTGATCATAGCACACCTTTTACAGAATTATTTCTGTAGCTGCCTTAAGGGGGCCTGTGGGATAGAATTCTTTCCCTCTGGGCAACATTAACTGACTTTTATCGGAATTGCATCTTCCCCCTTGATCTCATTAGCACCATGTTCTAACCTTTGAGCTAGATTCTTGGAATGAACTCACCATAGAGAAGACTCCCATCTACTAACTTTGACATGTCTCAGTTTGCTTTCACTGATGGTATATGTCTTTGGATTAATTTTTTTTTGGCGGGGAAAGTAGAGCAAGAATTATATAGTTTAGAGCTAGACTTGTAATGATCATTTTAGTCTAGGCTTCCCTTATTTTATTTTTTTTTAATTTTTATTTATTTTTTTTAATTTAAATTTATTTATTTAACATATTTAGTTTTTAGCATTGATTTTCACAACAGTTTGAATTACAAATTTTCTCCCCATTTCTACCCTCCCCCCCACTCCAAGATGGCATATATTCTGGTTGCCCTGTTCCCCAGTCAGCCCTCCCCTCTATCACCCCCCTCCCCTCTCATCCCCTTTTCCCTTCCTTTCTTGTAGGGCAAGATAAATTTCTACACCCCATTGCCTGTGTATCTTATTTTCTAGTTGCATGCCAAAAACATTTTTTTTCTTGAACATCTGATTTTAAAACTTTGAGTTCCAAATCCTCTCCTCTCTTCCCTTCCCACCCACCCTCCCTAAGAAGTCGAGCAATTCAACCTAGGCCACACATGTATTATTATGTATAACCCTTCCACAATACTCATGTTATGAGAGGCTAACTACATTTTTCTCCTTCCCAACCCATCCCGCTTTATTGAATTTTCTCCCTTGACCCTGTCCCCTTTCCAAAGTGTTTGTTTTGATTACCTCCACCCCCATCTGCCCTCCCCTCCATCATCCCCCACTTTTATTTTATTTTTTATCTTCGTCCCTCTTCTTTCCTGTGGGGTAAGATACCCAACTGAGTAGGTATGGTATTCCCTCTCAGGCCAAATCTGATGAGAGCAAAGTTCACTCATTCCCCCCTCACCTGCCCTCTCCCCTCCTCCCACAGACCTGCTTCCTCTTGCCACGTTTATGCGAGATAATCCACCCCATTCTATCTCTCCCTATCTCCCTCTCTCAATATGTTGCTCTCTCATCCCTTAATTTCATTTTATTTCTTTTAGATATCTTCCCTTCATCTTCAACTCACCCTGTGTCTGCTCTCTCTCTTTTACATATATATATATATATATAAACACATATATATATACATACATACACATACATACATATACACATAGATATATACATACATACACATTCACGTATATATATATATATATATATATACATAAACATATATAAATATATATGCATATTCCCTTCAACTACCCTAATACTGAGGTCTCATGAATCATACACATCATCCTTGCATGTAGGAATGTAATCAAAACAATTCAACTTTAGTAAGTCCCTTGCAATTTCCATTTCTTGATTACCTTTTCATGCTTCCCTTGATTCTTGTGTTTGAAAGTCAAATTTTCCATTCAGTTCTGGTCTTTTCACTGAGAAACCTTGAAAGTCCTCTATTTTATTGAAAATCCATATTTTGCCTTGGAACATGATACTCAGTTTTGCTGGGTAAGTGATTCTAGGTTTTAATCGTAGCTCCATTGAACTCCGGAATATCGCATTCCAAGCCCTTCGATCTCTTAATGTAGAAGCTGCAAGATCTTGGGTTATTCTGATTGGGTTTCCACAATACTCAAATTGTTTCTTTCTGGCTGCTTGCAGTATTTTCTCCTTGATCTGGGAGCTCTGGAATTTGGCGACAATATTCCTAGGAGATTTCTTTTTGGGATCTATTTGAGGAGGCGATCGATGGATTCTTTCAATTTCTATTTTGCCCTGTGGCTCTAGAATATCACGGCAGTTCTCTTGATAATTTCTTGAAAGATGGTATCTAGGCTCTTTTTTTGATCATGGCTTTCAGGTAGTCCAATAATTTTTTAAATTATCTCTCCTGGATCTATTTTCCAGGTCAGTGGTTTTTCCAAGGAGATATTTCACATTGTCTTCCATTTTTTCATTCCTTTGGTTCTGTTTTATAATATCCTGATTTCTTATAAAGTCACTAGCTTCCACTTGCTCCAATCTAATTTTTAAAGTAGTATTTTCTTCAGTGGTCTTTTGGACCTCCTTTTCCATTTGGCTAATTCTGCCTTTCAAGGCATTCTTCTCCTCATTGGCTTTTTGGACCTCTTTTGCCATTTGAGTTAGTCTATTTTTTAAGGTGTTGTTTTCTTCAGTGTATTTTTCAGTATTTTTTTGGGTCTCCTTTAGCAAGTCATTGACTTGTTTTTCATGATTTTCTCACATCCTTCTCATTTCTCTTCCCAATTTTTCCTCTACTTCTCTAACTTGCTTTTCCAAATCCTTTTTGAGTTCTTCTATGGCCTGGGGCCAGTTCATGTTTTTCTTGTAGGCTTTTGTTGTAGACTCGATGACTTTGCTGTCTTCTTTAGGCTGTATGTTTTGGTCTTCTTTGTCACCAAAGAAAGAATCCAAAGTCTGAGACTGAATCTGGGCTCGTTTTCGCTGCCTGGCCATATTGCCAACCAACTAACTTGACCCTTGAGTTTTTCAGTGGGGTATGACTGCTTGTAGGCTTCCCTTATTTTATACCTGGGAAAACAGGCCCAGACATATTAAGTGACTTCCTGATGTTACACAGGTGGTTCATAGAATTGAAACTCAGGTCTCTTGGCTCCAAATTCAGAGCTCTTTCTATCACAATACCCTGCCTAACATGAATGAGTGGGGATTGAGAATAGCGGGGAGATATCTACCCAAAATTCCATAGAAAAGGAGAAGTAAACTCATTTTTCATTGAAGTGGATGCCTGTATTTCTTTTGGAGTGTGGAGTGTGTGTGTGTGTGTGTGTGTGTGTGTGTGTTCATGGAGAGCTGAACTCTAAAAATGCTGCTTTTCAACAGCATAGATAGCTGATGCAATGATGGGAAATGCATTAAATGAGGATCTAGGGTCCCTTCCTATGTAACTACCAGCTCTATAACATTAGGTATATCAGTACAGCTTTGTGGGACTCAGTTTATCTATCAAATAAAAATGACTACTTCATAGATATGGTCAGGCTTGTCATTTATTAAGTGCCTACTATTTGCCAGGCATTGTGCTAAATGTGGAAAGGAATAAAGCTCAACTAAGTTAATGATTTGGGGAAATGTTTTTTTCTAGTTTTAATAGGACCGTATAAATACAAGATCTAATTCCCAATTTTTTCTTTAAATTAAATTTATTTATATTTGTGGCATTTCTATATTATATATATATAATATAATTATATATGCATCTATGTATATGTGTGTTTATCTATATTTATATCTACATATAGATGTGGTTATAGACAATATTCACCAGGAACTCAGGTTAAAGGACTCTTACGGTAGTTCTAGTCATAAAGTGAATAATTGTCCCCTAACTCATCCTTTAAAACATGTATATTTTAAAAAAAATATATGCCTCTGCCCTAAAGGGGGCTTGCCAAGACCTTCAACAACCTCTGTCTTTGCTGTCCAAGCCCAGGGGAAGGCAAGTTCCTTGGGAGTAGAGATGATCTCATTTTGTGTTATTTTCCCAGAGCTGAACACATTGCTTTGAATACAGTAGATGCTTTATATATTCTTGAATGCAATTGACTTGAACTAAATTGGTAATTAGAAAAGACGAAGATTTTTTTAAAAAGTTTTATAAAGAGAAGTTTTTATTCAGAATAGAATAATTCAGATAGAAAAGAAAACATTTTCCCCCATGGTTTTAGTTCTAGGGAAACCAAAACTCCCACATAAAGAGGTAAATGTCACATTTGGTTGGAAAAGAACAAAATATGGATGCTCATTTATTTTTCTTTTTGTGGTGAATGGGGATTTTTGTCTTTTCTTTTGAAATTGTTGTGGAATTCCTCTCAAACAAGTCTAGGAAATGTTCTTTTAATTAGGCAGTAAGCAAGTATTAATTAAGCACCTACTATGTGTGTAGCACTGTGCTGAGTGCTGGGGATACAAAGACAAAATAAGTCCTTGCTGTCAAGAAGCTCAGAGTCTACTGGAGGAGACAGCAAGCAAACAAACAAGACACACACACACACACACACACACACACACACACACACATACATATATATGATAAACTGAAAATAATCAGTGGAGGGGTGGAGGAGTCACTAGAATTAAAGGGGATAAGGAAAGGTTTCTTTTTATACTTAATTTATTTATTTTTAATCTTCAACATTCACTTGCATAGGATTTTCAGTTTTAAATTTTCTCCCCCACCCTCTCCTTTCCCCTCCCCAAGATGGTGTGCAGTCTGATATAGGCTCTACATATATATATTCCTATTAAACATATGTTCACGTTAGTCATGATGCAAAGAGGACTTCAAACCAATGGGAAGAACCAGGAGACAGAAGAAACAAAACAAAACAACAAAAGAAAAGGACAGCAAATAGTATGCTTCCATTTGTATTCAGACTCAAAAGTTCTTTCACTGGATGTGGACAACATTTTCCATCATGAGACTTTTGGAGTTGTCTTAGATCCTTACATTGCCAAGAAGTGCTCAGTCTATCAAAGTTAGTCATCACATAATGTTGCTGTTACTGTGTACACTGTTCTCCTGGTTCCATTCCCCTCACTTGGCATCAGTTCATGTAAGTCTTTCCAGGTTTTTCCGAAGTTGGCCTGCTCATCATTTTTTATAGTACAATTGTATTCCATTACATTCATATACCACAACATATTCAGCCATTCCCCAATTGATGGCCAACCCCTCAATTTCCAATTCTTTGCCACCACACAAAGAGCTGCTATAAATATTTTTGTACACCAACTTGTATTTTTTAAAAGTCATATATACAGAAGATTGAAAAAAGTAGACACAGTCGGGTGGAGCCAATATGGCTGCTGGAAAGCAGGGACTTCCTTGAGCTCCCCCTCAGGTCCATCCAAAAACCTATAAAATGGCTCTGAACAAATTCTAGAACTGCAAAACTGACAAAATAGCAGGGGGAAGCAGAGGTCCAGCCCAGGACAATTTGGATTGTCGCTGGGTAAGGTCTATCGCACAGAGCTGGGAGCTGAGTGGAGCAGAACCCAGCGTGGGCAGTGGCAGGACCAACCAGACCAGGAGCCGGGAAAAACAGGCCCTAGCGCTCTGAATCAGTGAGATGAGGCAGTTACCAGACTTCTCAACCCACAAATACCAAAGACAGAAGAGAAGGTTAGTGGGAAAAGCTGCTGGGACAGAGTGAAAGGATTTCACAGTTTGGCCACAGCCCCAGGGGCAGGAGAGGTGGTTCAGCTACAGAACTACAGCTGTATTTGCTTCCAGCCCCAGGCCCACCTGGTGGGAGGAATTAAGTGGCAAATCAGAGCTGGAGTGCAGAGCCTGCTTAAGATCTGAGTCCAGTCCCAGTTGGCAGTTCTTGGGGAGGAGGAGTGCTGGTGTTGCAGAGGTGGCTGTATAGAAATAGCTCTGAAAACAACAGTGCATCTCCTCAAGCTCGGGACAAAGTACTTTCTACTCTACAAGCAGTCATACCTAGATGAAAAACTCAAGGGTCGAGTAGTTGGCTGGAAACATGGCCAGGCAGTGAAAATGGACTCAGATTCAGTCTCAGACTTTGGAATCTTTCTTTGGTGACAAAGATGGCCAAACCATACAGCCAGAAGAAGTCAACAAAGTCAAAGAGCCTACACCAAAAGCCTCCAAGAAGAACATGAACTGGTGTCAGGCCATGGAAGAGCTCAAAAAGGATTTGGAAAAGCAAGTTAGAGAAGTAGAAGAAAATTTGGGAAGAGAAATGAGAGTGGTGTGGGAAAACCATGAAAAACAAGTCAGTGACTTGCTAAAGGAGATCCAAAAAATATTGAAGAAAACAGCACCTTGAAAATAATCAAAGTCAAATGGCAAAAGAGCTCCAAAAAGCCAATGAGGAGAAGAATGCCTTGAAAGGCAGAATTAGCCAAATGGAAAAGGAGGTCCAAAAGACCACTGAAGAAAATACTACCTTAGAAATTATACTGGAGCAAATGGAAACTGGTGACTTTATGAGAAATCAAGATATCATAAAACAGAACCCAAGGAATGAAAAAGTGGAAGACAATTTTAAATATCTCATTGGAAAAACCACTGACCTGGAAAATAGATCCAGGAGAGATAATTTAAAAATTATTGGACTACCTGAAAGCCATGATCAAAAAAAGAGCCTAGATATCATCTTTCAAGAAATTTTCAAGGAGAACTGCCCTGATATTCTAGAGCCAGAGAGTAAAATAGAAATTGAAAGAATCCACAGATCACCTCCTGAAAAAGATCCCAAAAAGAAAACTCCTGGGAATATTGTCACCAAATTCCAGAGCTCCCAGATCAAGGAGAAAATACTGCAAGCAGCCAGAAAAAACAATTTGAGTATTGTGGAAGCACAATCAGCATTACAAAAGATCTAGCAGCTTCTACATTAAGGGATTGAAGGGCTTGGAATACAATATTCTGGAGGTCAAAGGAACTAGGATTAAAACCAAGAATCACCTACCCAGCAAAACTGAGTATCATGCTCCAAAGCAAAATATGGATTTTCAATAAAATAGAGGACTTTCAAGCTCTCTCAGTGAAAAGACCAGAGCTGAATGGAAAATTTGACTTTCAAACACAAGAATCAAGAGGAGCATGGGGAGGTAAAGAAGAAAGAGAAATCACAAGGGACTTACTAAAGTTGAATTGTTTTGATTACATTACTACATGGAAAGATGATGATGTGTATGATTCATGAGACCTCAGTATTAGGGTAGCTGAAGGGAAATATATATATATATATATATATATATATATATATATATATATATATATATATATATATATATATATACACATATCTACACACATAGAAACATGGCACAGGGTGAGTTGAATATGAAGGGATTATATCTAAAAAATAAAATCGAATTAAGGGATGAAAGAGGAATATATTGAGAGATGGAGAAAGGGAGAGATAGAATGGGCTAAATTATCTTGCATAAAAGTGGCAAGAAAAGCAGTTCTGTAGGAAGGGAAGAGGGGTAAGGTGAGGGGGAATGAGTGAATCTTACTCTCATTGGATTTGACCTGAGGAGGGAATAACATACACACTCAATTGGGAACTTATCCCACAGGAAAGAAGGAGGAAGGAGATAAAAAAGGGGAGATGATAGAAAGGAGGGCAGATAGGGGAAAGAGGTAATGAAAAACAAACGCCTTTTAAAAGGAAGAGGGTCAAGGGAGAAAATTGAATAAAGGAGGATAGGATAGGAAGGACCAAAATATAGTTAGTCTTTCACAACATGAGTATTGTGGAAGGGTTTTACATAGTGATATGCATGTGGCCTATGTTGAATTGCTTGCCTTCTTAGGGAGGGTGGGTGTGGAGGGAAGAGGGTAGAGAATATGGAACTTAAAATTTTAAAAACAGATGTTCAAAACAAAAAAAAAATTTGCACGCAACTAGGAAATAAGATATACAGGCAATGGGGCATAGAAATTTATCTTGCCCTACAAGAAAGTAAGGGAAAAGGGGATGGGGGGGGCATGGCATGACAGAAGGGAGCGCTCACTGGGGAACGGGCCAACCAGAATATAAGCAATCTTTTGGTGGGGGGGGAGGGTAGAAATGGGGAGAAAATTTGTAATTCAAATTCATGAAAATCAATGCCAAAAACTAAAAATATTAAATAAATTAAATTTTAAAAATGACAGCATAACAAAGAAAGTCAATCAGAAAAAGGTAAGATTAGCAAACATACAGAATAATTGGAAGATCAAAATCACAAAACACCTTGATTGATTAGAAGAGCATTGATCTCATAGGTGAATTTTCAAAGGGGCAATTCAAAGTCCTACACTTGCTTTTAAAAAGGAAAACTTCAAAGTATAAGACAGAGGAGTAAGGTTAACCAATAGCTAATCATAAAGGGTGGGAGTTTTTAGTGCATGATGACTTGAAGTGTCAACCCATATATCATAAGTAAGAAAATCAGCACAGTCTTTGTATTGAGAGAGGAATAGTATGCAGCACTAAAGAAGACATAGATCAGACTATATCAACATTTTTTTTGTTTCTTCATTTTAATTTTAATGAAGAAAAAAGTACAAAACCCCATTTTCCAGTGTCAGCTGTGCCCCTCCCCCAACACAATCTCTCTCTCTCCCTCCCCATCTCTTTCCCCACTACCTGGGTGACAGATAGGCTCCACTTCCCACTTGCCTCCCCACTTCTCTCATGAAACCCCCAAATGGGGGATAAGATAAGGTGTCCCCAAAGCGTAAGGGCCTGGTGATGCATTGGGAGCTAAAGGGTTGTAGATCCCATTGTCCACCCTGACCCTTCCAGATTTCTAGTCAGTGGCCTCTCATGGTTCTCATTAGCCCCATTCTGGCCATTGCCCTGGGTGGGGGAAGGCCCCTGGCTTGTGGCTCTTTTGCCCTCCCCCCTCTGCCCTGGGGCCAGCTGGGGAAGATTTTCCTACATTCAGGTTTAAGTTTCAGGAAGGGCTATAATAAGCTAGAGAGCACCCAGACAAAGGGCACATTCATGCCTTACAAGGATTGGTCAAAAGGTATGAATCTTTTTACCCTAGATGAGATATGACTTTTGGTGGGAGAGTGGAGAGGGCATGGTAGAGATGATGGCTCCTCTCAAGTATTTGAAGGCAAATCATATTGAATAAAGAATAGATTTCTTCTTCTTGGGCTCAGAGGGAAGAACTAGATGAGTAAGAAAAATGGAGAGAAGCTGCAGAGAGACACACAAAAACTTGATACAAGTATAGGGACAAGACTTGTGTTCCATTGGTATAAAGGAGAGGAAATCCCTTTCTCCACCACTTACAGTTTTAAAGAGCTGCCTAAAATTCTGAAATGTTAAGTGACTTGCCCAGGTCCAACAGTCTAAATGTATCAGAGGCAGGACTTGAAACCAGGAATCCCTGAGGTCAATTCAACCACTAACTGCATCACCTTTCTTGTTTTTTATCCTTCATTTTCAAAGACAACCAAAAACACACAGGTGAATTGAGTTTAAGTGAAGCAGAGTTGCACAAGGTCATCAGTCTCACTCTCTCTTCCAAAGTCACTGAAGTCCAGTGGCAGGACAAAAGTCCAAACAACTGGTGATGCAGTGGATGGAGTGGATGACCTTGGCTGCTTCGATGTCTGACCAAGCTCCAAGCACTCTGCAGCAATTGCTTCAGCCCCCTTCATGGCTGTTGGAACAAATTGTTTTCATCTGCCTATTGTTCTGGGAGAGGTCTTCACATGCTTGGGGTAGACACCCCATCCCAATTTATGGACAGGTTTGAGGTCCATTGGTTATCCTCTACCTGGTTTAGCCTGTTTGCAAAGATGGTTTTACCGGGGTGTGGCCACTGCTCATGTTATAACTTGGAGCCTCAGATGAGAGTTGGGTAATAGGTGGGCACCAAAGGTAGATGAGCAGCCCTGAAAAGGGCTTGGCAAGCCCTCACATTAGAGGTGCTAATCCTCCCTAAGAATTAGAGTTCTCCCTGGGTGGAATGGGCTGCCACCCTGTTGGCTCCTTGCACCATTCAAACATTAACTCAATTGGCTGGGCTCTCATTTGTGCTGCACCCCCACCCCTACTATTGCTGACCAAAGGGTCTGACACATTTCCTGGGATCTGCAGGTTTGGGAGAGGCTACTTGTTTTCCATAGCAGCAATTTCTCCCTCTTCCTCCCTCTGTCCCTCTGCCTCTGTCTCCCCTTCTCTCTCTCCTTCTGTCTCTCCATCTCTCTCCCTTTCTGTTTCTGTCTCTGTGTCTTTGACTCTCTCTTTCCTTCCCTCCCTCCTTTCCTCTTCTCTTTCCTTTCTCTCCTCCCTTCAAAGCTGCCTGGAACTCCTAGGAGGAAAAGTACACATTCTATTGCTTCAACACAATTGATTTGAAAGGCCATAAAATGTTACAGAAATGTAAGCTATTATTCCATTGAAGGAAGACTTTGGCTAGCATATCATAAATATACTCATTACCTGAGGACTCATCACTGAAACCCATTTTTCTGTGGCCAATACAGACATATAGGTTTGTGGTGAACTAGGTGGCTATTGAAGTCCCTCCCAACTTTTCAATTCTGTGATGTTCTGGGGACCAAGACGGGAGGAGCATCAGGAGAAATTATTCCCATAGACCTCTTATTTAGAAACCAATTCCCTTTCCTCCATATTAGCCTCACATCTTTGTACGAAACAAAAATACATTAAAAGAACTGCCCAGAGTCTTGCACTTGAGCAAAGCTGGTCCCTAACAATTAGTTGAATGCTTAAGTCTCCTCGGTCTTAAACTACACTAATGAAACCATTACTGTTCTTGCTTTGCTACTGAGCTAAAGGTACTGGCCTTTTGGATGTGACCTATAGTGTCAGCCAAGTCATTAGGATTTGCTTTTAATAGGTGTCCATGGTTGTTCTGATGAGGGTGGTTTAAAATGATTGTTATCATAATTGGCATTCTACATTAAAAATCCCATTAAACCACTGTGTGTATGTGCATGTAATTATATCCCATTACCTTGTAATAAAAGCTGTGAGCAAAGGGAACTATCTACCATGTGGAACCCAGAGATAAACCACAGAACCTGGGGGACTTCTGCAGCACCAGGAAAGAGATGGACATGTGCATCCCAAGCCACGAGGCTCTCTCACCTTGGGGCTAAAGGGTGGAAGAGGGAAATCAAATGTTCTGCAACTACCAGGCAGGGGTTCCTTTGGATTTAACCAATAAAGTTTCTGTGTTTTCAATGGATACACAAAAGTTAGTGGGTCAGGATGGGGTGGGTAGGACTGGGGCTGAATAACTAGTGAAACTTTCTTGTTATTATAGCAAAGATGTTCTGAATAATAATAAGTGATATTTATATAGTATTTTAAAGGTTGTAAAGCACCTTATATTCCTTTCCATGAAATTACATAGGGTTGACAAATTTGCAAAGTGCTTAAAACATATTATCTTCTTTGATCCTTGCAGGAAATCTGTGGGTAGGTCTTTTTTTTCTTTTCCCAGTTAGATCCTATGTTTTCATTGGTGTGGGTAACTTTCTTTTAAAAGAAAGAATAATCTATGTTACATGTAGATCATGCTATTCTACTCTTTACAAACATTTTTAGTAGTTATCTGTTATCTCCTCTGAGTAAATTTCTTTTTTTTTTTTGGCGAGCCAATCAGGGTTAAGTGACTTGCCCAGGGTCATACAGCTGGCAAATGTCGAGTATCTGAGGCCAAATTTGAACTCAGGTCCTCCTGAATCCAGGGCCAGTGCTCTCTCCACTGCTAGCTGCCTCATGTAGGTAACTTTGAATAAGGAAACTCCTCCTATTTGCAGAAACTACTCTGCATTCAATGCTCTTTTAAAAAATAATCAAATTTCATTAAAAATTTAGACATTTATTTTCTTTCCCTCTTTCTTCTACTCACCCACTCCCTCCCAACCTACCCCCCAAAGAAAAGAAAAAACAATCACCTATAACAAAGACACATCTTCAAGCAAATCAAATCCCACTGTGGTCAATGTCCAAAATGTGTATTTTGTTCTACATATTTAATAGATCATCTCTGTAAGGAGTTGGGGAACATTCTTCATCATTTGCCCTCTAAAATCAATAGACTCTTTGAAAATTAGCATGGATTCAATGCAACTGTCTTAGGACTTTCTTTGGTCCACTGAGCAGCTAGATGATGCCCAGGATCACCCACACAATATGTGTCAGAAGCCATACTTGACCCAAGTCTTTCTAACTCAAACCTTGCTCTCTCATCACTGCACCACATTGCCTCTTAGGTAAATACTAAAGGCAGTATTGTCCTTCCCATCTTATGAGACAAGGAAACTGAGGTTCAGAGAAATTAAGTGATTTTTCCAGGGTCATCCAGCTAGTAAGCATCAGAGACAGGATTTGAACCCAGTTCTATTCTACCTCCAAGCCCAGCACTCCATCACATTGTCTCTAAAAGGGCAAGGTCTTCATGCCCTGGCTGAGATGAAAGAAAATGTAATAAAGCAGCTAGATATTCTCATTTACCTTCGATACTGGCTAACTACTTTATTCAACTCGCTCCTACCACTTTTCTCCCTTTTCCCCTGCCACTCATCAGGAGGGACCACCATGATTAGGATGATGACCAGTGAGTTCACAAGATACAGTCAACTGAGTGTATCTATATGGAACTGTCCTTGTAATTACATCAATATGGACGTGTACCTGTATGAAGTTTGATTATGATTGGTCTATTCATCAAAGTACAGCGTTTCCTCTTCCAAGGATTAGTGCATTTATAAGAAGCTTGCCTAAGCCACTTAGCTTCTTTCATCCTGAATCTACATGGATGCTAGGCTCTATGTTTCCCTCAGCTCTGTCCCACGAGGTGCTGACCAGATCCTGCATTGGATATTCATTCCAGAGTATCCCAGGATCAGGCCAAGCTGAGCCCCCAGGATGGTTACCCTCTTGGTGTTTTGCCTTCCTCACATTTCATTTCAGCTTGATTGTGATACTGATGAATTATAGTAGAATAAGCCCACCAAATATAAGCAGGGTCTCTCTTGGTAAAATCCCTAATCAAACTGAATCAACCTTGCTTCCTCATTTCATAAGCCTTTTCAAACAATGACTCGCAAGCCATTCTCTGAGACAGACAACCTAGGTGCTAAATCTGGCTGGCCTTTGGTTTTGTTTTTCCTAAGTTTCCTAGGGAGGAAGCTTGATGGGAAGAACAATGGGTCTTGAGTCAGAGACCTGGTTTCAAATTCCAGCTCTCCAATATACTACCTATATGATCTTGGGTTAAGATGCTTCACTCCTCCAGGCCTTAGCTTCTTCATCTGTCAAATGGAGGTAGGGTAGGTTAAATAAAGTAGCTTCCAACTCTAAATCTCTGATGTTAAATTGAATTAATGAATGAATGGGAAAAAACATTTATTAATCACTGGGGACACATATATAAAAGCAAGACAGGTCACTTTCAAGGATTTCACATTCATATATGGTCCTTGGGTATGTTGTGAACTCATTCTAGACTGGGCTCTCTCTCCATTAAGTGTCAATTAGCAACTTCATTTCATGGGATTTCTGAATAGATGAATCCAAGATAAAAAAAGAAAGTGCTTTGAGATTTCAGCCCTGGGAGACATAGTGCTCTAGCTGAAAGGCCCCACAAGTACAGAACATTGTTAACACCGTGTTAATTTTACAAATTATAGTTTGAGTTAGCTGTGTTTTCAAATTAGGAGGCTTCCCATCACACTAATTAAAATTTTCTTGTTAGCTTTTGGCAGGCAACTGCTGCTCTTAATCTGAGGGGAAAGAAAACAGGTCCTGCGAAAAGGTTTGGAAACATTGAAAAATAACACTTTGCCAAGGAAACGACTCTATTGCCACAAATGGAGTCCATGAGGCCACACTGACCCTGGTTTAAGGAGAAGAAACTCCAATGCTCTCCTACTTCCTTGGGCTTCAGCACATTAGGATGAAATAACCACGAAGTCAATTCTCTTTCGATAAATGCCAACCGGCTTTAACCTTCTTAGTGTAGCTTCCTAAAGGCAAGTACCGTTTTGGCCCAACTCTTAGGGGACATTTCATAAATGCTTATTGACTCTCAAAAGAATGACTTCCTAATCTACATATCTGACCTTCATCTCTCTCCAAAGCTCCAATCATGCATTTATAGCTATCTGCTAGACTTCTCCAATTGGATCTCCCATAGGCCTCTCAAACTCAACATATCCAAAATGGAAATCATATTTCCCTCCAAACCAACCTAACTTCCCAATTTCTACCAAGGACATTACCCCATCATTTTAGTTGCCCACTTTTGGAACCTTGGACTCATCCTCCAGTCTTCACTTTATCAGATTCCTTTCTTCTATTATTTGGCAAGACCTTGGGATTCTACCTTTACCATGTTGTTTTTTTTTTTTTTTGCATCCATTCCCCTTCTCTCAACTCACTCTTCAAATAACTAAGATCAGGCCCTTCTCATCCATACCTGTAGTATTATAAAGATCTCATTTATCTTTCTGTTTTTAATCTCCCCCTCTCCAATCCATCTGCCAACAACTGCCAAATGAATAGTCCAAAATCCAAAAAGTTTGATCTGGCTCCTCCCCTGCTCAAGAAATTTTAATGGTTCCATATTGGCCTTAGGATAAAATGCAAACTTTTCTAGTTAATGTGTAAAGTTCTTCCCAATCTGATCCCAATTTCTCTTTCTGTACTTAATATCTCATGTCTCCCATGCAAGTACTTAGGGCTCTAGCCAAATTAGCCCATTTGGTATTTCTCCTGATATTCTACCTCCTACCTTTGCAAGATTTTCTCTTCTTCCCTGGAACGCTCTTCATCCTCACTTCTGCATCTTTGAATCTTTCACTCCCTTCAAGGCTCATCTCAAGGGATACCTCTTGCATGAGACCATTCCCAATGCCCCCAGTTGCTAGGGTTTTTCTCCAAATTTATGCCTTCTTTTGTGTGTATTTTGTATTAACTTATCTGTATACCTGTCATTTCTCCTTGGTAGACTGTAAGATATTTGGTTTTGGTCTTTGTATCATCAGGACATAAGACAATGTCTGACACATAGAAAGTATTTGATATAGGCTTGCTCAATTGAATTGAACTAAATTTAATATTGCAGTTGAAGGATCTGAGGCCCAGTAAGGCTAATTGATTTGGTATGGCTCTTAAATATCGGAGGGTGGACTTGAGCTTAGGTTTAGCACACTCTATCCCACTACCTTTCCAGTCAAAATGAGTACATATGCTCCCATTTAGATAACCCTGTCCTCAAAGGAGAGTTGTTGGCCTGAACTATCTGGTTAGCTTTCCATAATATGTAAAACTACCATCCACACTGTTGGACAAAGCCACGTCCAAAGTCACCCCCTTAATTCAAACTTCCCTAGATAGCATCAGAGAAGGTGGTAATGGACCCCCTGACATACTCAAGGTACTTGACAGAGAAAAAGAGATACTGCTTTGCTCTCTGCTGATGGTCATAGGGTGGGCAGGGCATTGATTTCTAAATAAAGGTGATTTGCTGAATTTCAGGCCTCAGCGGGAGCTTGGCTGAGCTTCCCACTTCCTTATTCTATTTTCCATCTAAGATACTGATTGATTTCCCAAGGATGCTCTGTGGCTCAGGGCACGACTACAGAGGGCTTTCCATGTAATTATTTGTTACTACAACAGGGTGCTCTCTATAAATGGGCACCTTTGTTTGACTTTGGATCTGTGCTGAGTTTGATCTTGAAAGGGCCCAGCTGGAGAGAACCATATTGAAGGAGGGTGCGTGTAATTAATAGCAAGTTGGCCAAGCCATAATAGATGATGGAGGGTGCTCCTCAGCAGACAGATGCTGTCCTTCTGGTGAAAGAAACACAAACAGAGAGCTTGTGCCAGCAATTGCTGCGCCTTTGAAAGCAGGAGACATCTTGTGACTCTCCACACTTGAAATGGAAGGCTCTGCCTTTTAGTGAACTGATCTGGGCTCATCACTCAGCCTATCAATCAATCCAATCAATATACATTTATTAGGCACCTACTGTGTGTCAAGCACTGAAGATACAGAGACAAAAGCGAAATGATACCTGTCTTCAGTAAGATTATATGCGATCATTGCCCCAAATCCCTCCCACATTCAATCAAGATCATTAACAGTTTGTCTTCCCATGGGGAACGGAAATCCTTTATAGACCCACATGAGCAGGAAACTTTCCCTATTCCCCATCTGCTTCCATTCAAAGCTCAAGTCAGGTAGCATCTTTTACATCAAACTTTTCCTGATTCCAACAGTCGTTAGTCTCCTCCCTCTACACTCCAGGACATTACTACGAAGTAGTAATAATAGTAGTATATAGTAGTAATAAAGTAGATACAAATCTGCTCAATCCATGTAGAAGGGTTACAGTAGAAGGCAGGATGTATTTCATTTTTGTATTTGTATCTCCAGTACCTAGCACAGTGTCTGGCACATAGTAGGTCTTAATAAATGCTTGTTGAATTGGATCAAAGAGTTTATGATGTTCAGGTTCAATTAGGAGAGAACATAACGAGAAGCAGGAATAATACTATTAACATGATTTAAATGGAAGGGGAAGCCTTAATGGCAGGACTTGACAATAAGGGTCCAGTTCTTAGGAGCACATGAAATATTATCTGCTTGCTGGCAATCCAAGTGGAGCCTTGATAAGCCTGCTTCCAGAAATGAGTGATGATATGTAAGGAGTAGGTATGGGAGGTTTCCCCCCAATTCAGAGGATGATTGGTTAATTTTAAACTGTTTTCTATTAACTTGCTTTTAATTGGCTGCCAAGCCGATTATACAAACAAAAGACAGGAAGACAAAAGTTCACTCTCCCCCCAGAAGCTTTACGATTAGGAGGGAGAAAGGCTTTAAGCCTCCAGGTGGGGAAGCCTCTTCCCTACCCAGATACCAAATGGCTATGGAAGTGTATTACTTCTTGTTTCCTATCTTTGTTGTGATTCTTCATTCCTGACGTTGGGTGAATAGGTCTATATGTGATGGAACAGATCAAAATCTTACGTGCTTTGAAAAGTCAGAAGAACCATCGGAGAGGTTCAGCATTGTGGTCCATCGTAGAGACTTCTGGCAGCTGCAGCAAAAAAGCCAGCCCTAAGGAATTCGTTTGATCTAGGCTGGTAGAGAATTGACCTCCCAGTCAAGACACCCTGTGTAGCAAGCAAGGGGATGACTCATTGATCTACATTCCATGTCTAGAAGCAAGTTTGCTGAGAATATTTAGCAGCAGCCATTTTGCTCTTCTAAGGAGGTAGAGAAGAATGGGCTACAGGTTTCAGGAAGTTCTGTACCTAGGTCTTGTATTTTCTCAGCTAATAATCCTTCGCAAATGTTAATGCTTTTAATTGGTTAATTGATATTTAGGAGAAATCAGGCTACCTGATGATTAATATTGGGGAGATGGTAACTGGTGTTTGATATTGGGGGAAATATGGCTGATGGGGATTTGTAAGTGCTACTATTATGGTTTTGCCTAAGGCCCTATGTGGAAGAGAACCAGCCATACTCTGGGATTTCTTCCTACTAATTTGAGTGAGGCTTGAAAAATTATCGCTTTCCCTTTCCCCTTTCCCTTTGCATGAGAAGCAGATATTCCAAAGACAAAAATGAAGAAGACGGGTGTTCACTTTGACTGTGGGATGAAGCAGGGGGCCAGTAATTGGTTCCCAAATAGTAAGGCTCAACTGGGAGCCATTCAGGAAAGTGCAGCACATATTTATGGCCAGGAGCCCCAGAAATAGCAACTGTGAGCTTGACATGAGCAGATAAAACCATGGGTACCAACTGAATGGATGGCTGTGATTAAAAGGAAGTGAGCAAGGCTTAATCCTAGGTCTGTAGTAGTTACTGTTCTACCTCTGGCAGGACCAGCTCCCATGCTGCCCTCTCAGAGATGGGGTGGGCCAGATTCCAGGTGATCTCTGTTGGTGATAAGGTTGATCACTGAATAAAACAGGGAATTGTAATTATTGCTTCTGAAGGAGCAAAAAGTTTAACTTTCATTTTCTCTGGAGTGTGATGTCAAGGCTTTATTTTTCTTGTTCTTAATCTGACAGAATACCTGTCTCAGAATGAGAAGTATTATTTTCAAGCTGATCAGTCTCACTGTAACGATTTACCCAAAAGAACTGTGCTTTAACTTTAACATTTATTTTCAGTTATTATTTTTTTAAAAACTGGGTTTTCTTATCTTGCCCAGCCTAGAAAGGCAGGGATGCCTCAAGGCCCCAATCTTACTACTGATTGACATGGAAGGTCTGACCCCCTACATTTTCAGCCTGAGAAAATTTGGCCTTCCTTAGACAGTCTGATTCCCCCAATCCTTGACCTTGCCCTCAGGGATTCAATATATCGATGCTGGTCTTAATGTTTAGTCCACTTCAGTTCAGAACTCCCAAGTTCAAGAGATCTGCCAGCCTCAGTCTCCCTGATCTGAGATTCTATGTTTGTGCCACTGAGCCAAAGGTATACTTTTTAATCAGGGAAAGGGAGAATTGTTTTAAAATCACCTCCATCTTTCATGTCTCCACCAATTTCATAGTTTAAACAATCAACATCCTCCTATTATTCCTCAGCTTGACATCATGGTAACCTGAACTTGTTATGGTGATGACAGTAGAGGGCAGGCCCCACCAATCTGGAGAGTGTCCCAGTATGGACCCTATGGAGTGTGAGTCTGTTATCTGAGAACCAGCTTAGCTAAGTATAGAGGATCAGGCCCATAAACCTGGCCACCAGCAGATGAATTTCTCAGTCACAGTAAGTAGCAAATCTATCAATTACTATTTTACAGAGAACTCTCACAAGGCAAGCACTCACATGATAGTCAGAAGAAGCACTACAAGGGCACTCTCAAAGTCTCTCTGAAGAACGTTAGTATCAATTGTGAGATATGGAAGAGCACAGGATCACCCAACATGGTATGCCTATGTCAAAGAAGGCACTGTACTCCATGAGTAAAGCAGAATCTCAGTAAAACAAAGGAAACATGAGCTGTACAAATCCAGAGACATCTCCATTCCCAATGTTCTCACAGACTACTTGTGCCTGACCTGTAGCAGAGCCCTCTGAGATCATGTTGGTATGGTTGGCCACAATCAGACACACTATAGCCTGACCCCAACATCATGATGTCATTGGTCCTCTTCAAAAACAAAGGATGAACAAGAGTGGTAGCAAACTGGCACCTTGGAGAGCAGCTTGGTGCCATTGATCCTTCAAGATCCTTGAAATATGGACATCATAAAGCAATGGCTCCATAAATGCTTAAAATTGTGAAACTAGGGGTGTGTTTTGTGTCTTTCATTTGTTGGTATCCCTTCCATTCCCATTCCCAAAATTCAATTCAACTCAATCCAATGAATATTTATTTCATGACTACTAAGTATGCATGAGGCACTGTGCTAGATCCCATAGATACAAAGACAAAAGAATAAAAACACTTCCTTCTTTTGAGAAGATTAACCACAACTCTGGGTGTTCAACATGTGCAAAGGCATATGATATAAAATGTGTGCAAAGTAAAACAAGTCATTTCAGCAATTTTGCAGTAATTACTGGCAGGGGAGAAAGTGATCAGGAAAGGATGTGGGTAAGAAATGACACTTGAACTTGAGCTGTGATTTGAAGAAAGGTAGAAATTCTAAGAGACCTGGAGTATGAAGGGAGAGCTTTTTCAATAAACTATAGCAACATACCATTATCACTTTTGTTCATCACAGTTATTCAGTGATTTAATGTTTGCAACACACTTTGCATGTGTCATTTCATTTGACCCTTGTGTTGGCAACCAAAAATGGGCTCCTTAGCACTTAGTCAACAAGTGCCCTTGACTAGTTTGGCTTTTTCCCCTGAACTGAATGCTGTTTGTATGTTAGACTGGAGTAAGCTTGTCGGCCCCTTCACCTTGCTTCCCTTGCTTAAGCTGATGGAAAGAACCTATGCTTTCCTGGTCAACCCCTTCACCTTGCTTAAGCAGATTGAAAGAACCTGTGCTTTCCCCGGCATACCTTACACCCCCGCAGAAGCCGGATGGTTAAAAACAGCTTCCGTTGGAGCCAGAGGCTGCTACAGCTATAGCTACAGCCACAGCCGAAGCTGAAGCTGAAGCTGAAGCAGGAGCTGCCAGTAGCAGAGCTGACCTACGGGAGGAAGCTGAACAAGGACTTGAGGCCAGTGGGTAATCTTTTTACCATAGAGGAGGAAGCATGATTTTGTTTTACACCATCATGCTTCTCTGTAGCCTCCTGGTTACTCTTGTGAGGCGTACTTATTGGGCCTGGAAGCTTTTGATCAATATGTCAAAATGGGGATGCTGGTTCATGGGTTGGTTACTGTGGAGCCTAAATATATGCTTTGATTCTTCTGCCTCCTACTTTGAGAGTTTCTTATATCCAGCGGTTCCGAACCTTTCAGACATATATATGATCCTCTTTGAGATTATAAACTCTGCCCTCCTAATACAACCCTCACAATAATTTTATGAGGTAGATACTATTATTCCCATTTTACAGCTGAGGAAACTAAGGCAGTCAGAGGTAAAGTGACTTCTCCAGGGTCACACAACTTGTAAGTGTTTGAGGCAGAATTCTAACTCTGGTCTTCTTGACTCCAAGTCTAGCACTTTGTACATCATACCTCCTAGTTGCCCTAAATATTATTTGAGTCAATGCAGAAAATGCATTTTTCTGATTAAGAAAAGTCTCTCCCATTGAGCTTCTCTTCCCCTGCCACACCCTACCCTTCCTATATTATTCAATAGCCCTATCCCTTTAAGAACAGCCATTTCCCCCTGCAAATCTGGGAACCAACAGTGTTTCCCTTGGTGATTCATAAACCCTTGAGCAGCTCTCTACAATTCAGCTTTAAAATGAGTATCTATTTGAAGGGTTGATCAAAGGTCAGAGAGTGCATCTTGGCACAAAGTGGTTTTTTTGTGTGGCCAGCACTAGTGCATGTTGGAGGCAGCTTCCGTGTTGTCAGGGACATTAATGGGAAAAGCATCAACTGGGACCAAAACAGGCTTCAAGAGGCATCAGAAGAAATGCCCTCAAAATTGGTTTACACACACTGAGTGGCAGACTCTGCTGCTTCTTTGGGGTTGGGGTGGTTGGGACCTGACTCTATTCATTGTTCTGGAATCCCCTTCAAAAGGGGAAGGGTCCCACTATGTGACAGTGAGCTGTAGTGTGAAGAGTGCTGGATTGTCTGACACATAGTAGGCCCTTAATAAATTATTGACCAACTGGTGTCAAATCCAAACTTGGCAGCTTGTCTCCCAAGCACTTGGCCCTGACTATTGCCCTGTACCTGCTGCTATTTAGGTGCTCAGGCTAGAGAATCTGAAACCATAAGGAACCTCAGAAATCATTCTATACTCATTTTAAAGAGAAGGAAAGAGAAAGAACTGATATTGCTTGCATACAGACTGAAGCATGCTATTTTCACGTTCATTCTTTTTCTTTTATTCTAGTCTTCTGGTACAAAATGACTAATTTGGAAATGTTTTACATGATTGCACATGTCTAACCTATATCTGATTGCTTACCATCTCAGGGAGAGGGAGGAGAAGGAAGGGAGGAAGGATAGAATTTGGAACTCAACACTTTAAAAAACCCAAATGTTAAAGCAACTGTTTTAATGTGTAGTTGGGGAAAATAAAATATTATATATTACAAAAATAAATAAAGAAAGAAAAGGTAAATAGCATCAGTAAAAATAAATGAATGAACAAAAATAAATAAAGGAATGAATAGATAAATAAATGAATGAATGAATAAAAATAAATGAATTAATGAAACAAAGAAACAAAGAAAGGGACTTAAGGCCTAGTAGGGTTGATTGACTTGCCTGAGGTCACAAAGGGAATAAGCAGTCATGCTTGAATTTGAAACCAGAGTCTTCTGGCTTCAGATACTTGAGTCTTTCCATTCTGCCTCCACAAGTCTCCACATGCTTGTGTTCACGTATATTTTTTAGATATGTTTGTGCTGTCAGTCAGCTAACAAGCATTTATGTGTTGGATACTGTACTAAACTCTGAAGAGTAAATAGATACCAAAAAACAAACAAGTTCCTGCTCTCAGGAAGCTTGCAGTCTAATTAGGCAGACATATGCAAATAGCTGTGTGCAAAAAAGCAATAAACTGAATATATTGGAGATAAGAAACCAAGGGAAGCCTGAAAGGGGATCAGGAAAGCTTTCTTGTAGAAGGTGGGATTTTGTCTGGGATGTGCAGGTCACATGGAAGTCAGTAGGCAGAGATGAACAGAGAGAGAGAGAGAATTGTAGCCATGGGGGTACAGCCAGTGACAGTGCCCAGAGTGGTGAGATGAGGATCATGAGAGAGGAACAACAAGGAAGCAGGAAAGTCAGGGTCACTGTAATACAGAGTAGAGGTGGATGAGGAAGGTAGAAGAAGCTTCAAAAGGGGCAGGCCAGATTTTGAAGGACTTTGAGTACCAAATAGAGGATTTTATATTTGATCCTGAAATTCACTGAATAGGAGGCATTCCCCTCCTTCCCATTATATTATAAATTCATTGAAATTGTTAAGTTAATACAGAATACAAACAACCACATTGTCTTGACTACCCTGGACCATGAGGAATATGGCCCACTTTAAGGACACCAGGCTCCCCGTGGGGACCTCTCCAGTCTCTCCCCCCAGAACTAGATGCTTACCTTTGACATGCCCCATTACTATTTCATGGAATGAAGGATTCAGAGCTGGAAGGGTCCTTAGACCTTCTAGTCCAACCCCTCATTTTACAGGTGAAGAGCATGAGTCTGGGGAAGAGGTCAAGTAAATTGTCTAGGATCACAGGTTAGAGCCTCATAAAATTACTATAAAATGCATTACATTTATATGATTCCTTAATACTTAACACATTTCCATTAGTGCTCACTTGGTCCTTCATAACAAAGCTGTGATATCGATGCTACACTTATTGTTAGTCCCATTTTAGAAGGAATTTAGTCTCAGAGACACATTAAATGAATTCCCTGTGGCTACACTATGTCAGGCAGCTAGGTGGTTCAGTGGATAGAGTGTCGGGCCTGGAGTCAGGAAGGTGAGTATTTCTGAGTTTAAATCTAGCCTCAGGCACTCACTAGCTATGTGATCCTAGGCAAGTCACTCAACCCTGTTTGCATCAGTTTCTTCATCTGTAAAATGAGCTGGCAAAGGATATGGTGAACCACTTCAGTGTCTTTGCCAAGAAAACTTCAAATGAGATCACAAAGAGTTGGACACAACTGAACAACAACAATACAGAGCATTAGTAGGATTTGAACATGGGGCTCTGCTTAACTCAAAAACCAGCCGTGCCCTCCTCCTATAACACTAGAAGTGCTAAAACAAAATTTCTCTCTGTGGCCATGAAAAACCAGAAAACTCAAATTATCAGAATTTTTTTTCAGAGCAGTGTGCACTGCCATTGAGTAAGTTGACAACCCATAATGTAGTGGATCAGACACTGAGCTTAGAGTCAGAAATATCTGAATTCAAATCCTGAATCAGATACTTACTGGCTATGGAATGCAAATCACTTATTCTGTTTCGAACTCAGTTTCCTCTTCTGTAAAATGGGAATAATTGTAGCCCCCTATACTTGATGGGTTATGAGGATCAAATAAGATAATATATGTAAAGTGCTTTGGAAATATAAACTATTATTATCATCATTAGTATACAACTAGGTCCTGATTAATGAATACTGTGAGGTAGTTACACTATTTGAATTTGTACTGCATATTCCCATTGGTCTGGAAGAATTATCATATTTTACGTACGTATGACTTTGAACAAATCTGTACAAATCTGAATATATGTGATCACTTCAGGGGATCTATTATTTGCACTAACTGAAACCTAGCAATACATCTTATTTCCATACTACATGGATCTATGGTTACATTTATTGGGTTTTCCCTCTACTGGTAAAGATTGCAATTCCTTCATGGTCAAAGTGGCTGACTAGAGTTGATGGCAGGACCAGCCTGGTGGGGAGCTTCTTTGAGTTTAGCTAGTCTGGTTCTCCCATAACAGACACATTGTCTCTTCTAGTGTGGCAGGATTGCCCAGAGCTTTTTCCCTACTGGTTTAGCCCTAGGGTTACCTCCATGGATTCATGAGCCTTCGAAGGAGGACCATAACCTTTTAAATCATCCTAGACTAAATGATTCTACCATAGTTTTAGTGTTCAGTGAACTGCATTGAATTATAATTCTTAGAAAACTGGTCATTTATTATGACTGATATAATTCTCATTCATCCAAGTTAACCATAATACTCAGTTTACCAGATCGTACTATTTCTGGACCATTCTGTGTGAAGATCTCATATGTTGATGTTAACCTACAGTTGTATTTTCCACACAGGAGGTATTTAATAAATGCGGTTGGCTAAGTGTATTAAAGGAAGCTTGTTTGATCTTGAGTTGCATTGAGACAAAGTATCCAAATTAAGAAGCAGACAGGGTCACTGTAGCCTGTCCTGGTCTGACCATAGCTAGAGTACGATGTTCAGTACTGGCGGTCAGATGTTGGGAAGAACATTCGTCAACTTTAGAATATGATAATGCTTATAAATTAGAGAATTAATTGGAAACAGCAATGCTTAACTCATAGAAAAAATTGGAGGGGTTATGAGAGATATCTATAAATATTTGAAGAGCTGTTTGGTGGAAGACATATTAGATCATGTACTTCTTGGGGAGTAGGAACAGTCTTTTGCCTTTTCTTTGTATCCCCAGGGCTTAGCACGGTACCTGACATTTAGTAGTGCTTATGTAAATCCTTGTTGTCTTGACGTTCCGTTTGGACCCAAAAGGCAGGAGCAGAAACAATAGACGAGGTTGCAAAGAAGATTTTAGCTTAATTTAAGAAAAAAAATTTTCTAAAATTAGGAGCTGTCCAAAAGTGGAATATGCTACCTCAGGAGGGAGGGACTTCTACCTTGTTAGCTTCAGAGGCTGGAGGACCACTTGTTGGAAACGTTGCTTAGAGGTGATTCTTGTACAAGTAAATGTTGGGCTATGATTTTCTCTGTTCCTTATATACTATACTTTATCTCCCACCTCCCTGCCTTTGCATTGGCAGTTGACATGCCTGGGATGCACTTCCTCCATACCCCTTCCTCAGAGAGTCACTCCTGTCTTTTAAAGATGAAGCTCAGGGACCATCTTCTGCCTCAAGCCCTTCATGAGTTTCTTAACTGCTTTTGCCCTCCTTCACAAATTACTTTGCATTTGACTACTTTGTACATATTGTATGTATTCACTTTATATTTATGCTGTATAAATATACTTGTGCCCCTCGTTAGAACATAAGCTCATTGGAAATAGAAATTGTTTGATTTTTTGTACTTGTATTCCCAGTGGCTAACATTGTGCCTGGCACAGACTAGGTGCTTAATAAACCCTTGTTGATTAACCGATGAGTTGCTTCTGTGTTCTTTTCCAACACTGATGTTCCATGATTCTGTATTCTGTGACCCCAACTCACAATAGAGTCCTCTTGTGACTGACTAGTTATTTCCAATGTAGAAGTGACTCCTATTAAACTTTATTACCCTGACCTTTTAAATACATGTATGTCTCCTTGGTAGAAGAAGGGAGAAATCCAGTGACCTTTCAAATGAATGCATTCAGTCTTTGGGAGCACATTATTTCTAGAGGATTACTGGTCACTGAGAATTTACTTTCTTTTGAAATGAACCTGATCAATCTTTGTATTTCTGCAACTTCAAAAGCGATAAAAATTACCTTTCAGCCCTGCTGCCTGTGGAAGCTGCACAGATAAAAATCAGATGAAAATAGAAAACTTCTTATGTCACCAGTCTCTGTTCTTCTCATACCCTAAAAGAAGAGACTGACAATTTGTGAGCCTCCTTACAGCTTAAATACTGCATACCCTTGCCCAGAAGACATGGTTGCATAAGGAGAAACAATGGATTTTTCAAAACATGTAAAACAGGTCACTTCAACAGGTTTCTTATAACCAAGTAACCAGCAAACACTGACTGAAAAATCGCGACCCAATGAATAGCTGCATATTTTTTATTTAAGTAATAATAGACTCTATGATGAAGCAACTGTTTTGGCTAAAACTAGAGTAGGATCCCAACTCTGAAAAGAGATTTCCAAAATCTCCAGACTTCATAAATTTTACTCAGTCAAAATTATTGACATCACTTGCACACACATGCCCCATTTCTTAATGCTATCCATCTTATTAGTTAGCCATTCCCATCACCTCTCACAGCTCCTTGACTCATTAAAGTTGGGCTGGCCTTAGAAATGGGTCTATTAGGTGCTTGCCTATGAAATGTGTTCTATGTGGATCTTAGAAGCTCCACTCCCATGCTTCAATTAAATTATTATATATTAAATACTTAGAGTGAATAAGTTATCTGCATCAGAAACTGGAAATGGAGATACTGCTTAGATCTGTGATTTCATTGGTATAAGGCACTCTCAAACTGAGGAGACACCCTCTGCCAGTGCAGATTGATACCTTTTCTGCAACTTATATTCTTAGATTAATGTATAGCACTGCAAAGTTAAGGTCCTACAGCTGGTTCATATTGGAGGTGGAATTTGAACACAGGTCCTTCTGGCTTCAAGGCTAGGGCTATAGCTATTTATCCACTCTGATCCTCCAATTTACCAATATTTCTGCCCAAATACAAAAATGCCTGAGTAAAAATAAAATAAAATAGTTCCTGCCCTCCAGATGCTTGGCATTTTTATGGCTTCCTATTAAAGTATCTTCCCCACCTCAAGGCAATTCTGCCATGAGCAATTAGATTAATTTTCTTAAAATATTTTTTTTCAGAATAAAGTTCATGTTCTTTGTTCTGATATCAAAGTACCCTTCTTCCCCTGGAGGGAATGGGCTGGTATGTTTGTGATGGCAATGAAGAAGAGAGAGAGAGAGAGAGAGAGAGAGAGAGAGAGAGGGAGAGAGAGAGAGAGAGAGAGAGAGAGAGAGAGAGAGAGAGAGAGAGAGAGAGAGAGAGTGAGAGAGAGAGAGATGCAAGAATTGTTGAGGAGTTGGAGAAGACAAGACTTGGCACCTGATTTGATGTGGGGGTGGGGAGTGAGAATGAAGAGTTGAGGGTGATTCCTAGGTGGAAAACTTCTGTAAATGTGAAAATGGCAGTGCCCTCAATAGAACCAAGGAAGTTAAAAGGCAGGGTAAGTTTCAGGAGCAAGACAATGACCACAGTTTGAGCTGTGTGCTTATTGGTGGAGACAGGGAACAGGATCTCAGGACAGAGGAAGAAGACAGATACACCTAAGAGTCATCTGCGTAGAGATGATGGGTGAAACCATGGGAGCTAATAAGAGAAAGTATAAATAAGCAGAAAGAATGGGTAACTTTCACTGCAGTAGTTTACCATTTGATTAAAAAAAGGAATGGCTTATTTACTTTAATATGTGAGTAAATTAGCTATTCTCAGCAATACAGTGATCCAAAGCAACTCTGAAGGACTTATGATAAAAAATATTATCCATTCCCAGAGAAAGAACCGATGGTGTCTGAATACAGATTGAAGCAGACTTTTTTGCTTTCTTTATTTTCCTTGAGGGCTTTTGGTCTATTTTTTCTTTCATGACATGACTTATGGAAATGTTTTGTATGGCTACACATGTATAACTTATATAAAATTGCTTGCCCTCTCAGTTGAGGTGGGGTGGGGTGGGGTGAAGAGGGAGGACAGGAGAGAATTTGGAACACAAAATTTTAAAAATCGAAGTTAAGAATTATTTTTACATGTAACTAGGGAAAATAAAATACTAATCAAATACTTTTAAAAATATGTGAGTAAAAATATTTCCCATTGATTTTTGATCGTAGTGCTGTTGTCATGTAAAATTGAATTTATATAGTTGTGGTAATCATGTATATCATTCCTTCCATTCTGAAATTTTTTATTCTATCACTTTATATATTATGCCAAATTTCATTGATTTCTTCATATTTGTCGTTATGGACGTATAATAATATTCCATTACATCAACTACAACTTGTTCAGCCATTTACTGATTGTTGGGCCCACTATTTGTTTCTAACTTTTTCTCTTATAGATAGTTAATGATAATAAGTCACTAACATTTACATAGAATTTCAAAGTTTCCAAAGTGCTTTACGTATATTATTTTTTTTGATCCTCACCACAGCCCTGTGAGGTTGGTACCATAATTAACCATATCTTACAAATGAAAAAAAAAACTGAAGCAGAGAGTAATTAAGTGACTTGCAAGGAGCCACCTCGTAAATGTCTGAGGGAAGTCTTCCTTCTATTGCCCCATTAACTACATTACCTGATTTCATAATAGTTCTACTATGAATATTTCACAGAATAAAATGATCAGAGATCTAGAGTTGGGAGAGGGTTTTGAGATTAGCTAGCCTGCACATCTCATTTTACAGGTGAGAAAATGGAGGCCAAGAGAAGATGAACGACTTGGCAAAGGTTCTACAAAGAGTAACTGACAGAATCAAGATTCTAACTCAGGTCTTGTGGCTCCAAGTTCACTGTTCTTTCTACCGTGCTCCTCTGCCTCTCATTTTTTGTACACATAGGTTGTTTCTTGTGGTCAATAATATCTTTAGTGTATAAATATAGTAGTAACATTGCTTGGGAAAAGGGCATGAGACCACTATAATTTTTCTTCAATAAATCCAAATCATTTCACCAAATGATTGGACCTGTCAATAGTTCCACCTGCAGTAAATCAATATACCCATTTTCCAACCGTCTTAGCAACACTGGGGTTTTCCCCATGTTGTAACATCTTTACCAATTTGATGGGTATAAGGTGATGCCTCGGAATTTTGACTTCTGTTTCTTTATTAGTGATTAGTGATTTTGCATACTTTTTATATGGTTGTCAATTGTTTGCATTTCCTCTTTTGAAACCCATTTTCTTATATTCTTTGGCCACTTATCTATTGGAGAATGACGGTTAATCTTATATATTTTTATCTCTTCCCAAATATTTTGTCTTAGTCTTCTATCAGAGATACCAGTGACATCTGAACTGTGTTCTGAAGGTGGCTAAGTTTTCTAGATAGCAGAGGTAAGGAAGGAGCACATTTTAGACATGGAAGACCACTTGTGAGAAGACACAGGGGTGAGAAATTGAATCATGTATGGAACAGCTACTGGTCATGTTGGACTGGAATGAAGAGGTCATGAAGGCTGAATAAATGAAATCATTCTGGAATAGTTGGTCTCTCTAGGCCTTACTGTCCTTGTCAATAATATGATGTGGTTGGACTGAACAATCTCTAACTTCTCTTCTAGGTTAAAATATAGAAAAACACACTAAAAATGTCATGTTACAATCTCAGTCTAGAGTTGTTGAAGACTGAGCTGAGTTCAGGGAACTATTGTGGCATTTCCCAAATTCATTTGGCCATGAAATACTTTTGACCTTGACAAATATTGACAAAATACAGGGTATTCCAAAAGTCTAAATGAAATTTAAGCTAAAGCTTAAAATTTCACCAGGACTTTTGGGACACCCTAAATATTCACAGAAATCATCTCTGTATTATGGCTCCAACAAGGCAATTGGCAGTGAATGGCAACATGTGTATAATCCAGGAAGAAAATTGTAAGACAAGATTTTGTGAAAGTAACCTATGATGCCAAGGTCAAGGTTATAAAAATTTCCTTGATGGTTTCTTTTGCTCAAGGTAGAATTTGGAGACAGGTAAAACCATGTGTGTAGACATGAAGATCTGGGGTTTGGCAAGTATTGGGTAAAGGATCTCTGATTCTTGGCTATGTCTCTCCCTTACACTTGCCTCTCTTGACCTAGGATAGGAGTTCAAACTAAGGCTTGGGAGTAGAGGGGTACATTCATGGCTTGTGGTAGCGATCCTTAATTCAAAGGACCCCTCTGCTGAGCTGTCAGAAGGGGAGGTGTCTTCTGATTCATTCGCATAAGAATATTATGATGGAAGGTCAACTGACATTGTGTGAAATTCCAGGGTTCTGAAGAACATAGTTTGGGAAAGCTGATTTGCTATAATCAAAACATTAACATATTAGTTTATTTTATAGAACAAAATGAATTTTTGTGTATGTGAGAAAACTGTAGAATCACTGCCACTATAGGAAACAAAAATCTCTCATGAATCCTAATCAAAATTGTCAGCCACAGATGGGTCATACATACTGATGAGGATGGGAGAGACAGAAAGGAGACTTTTTTTCTCAAATCAATTTTTGGATGCCTTTTGTCTTTATATCATAATTATTTCTTATTATATTCATCCTTCCCAAATGAATTCAGTCTTTTAAGAAAGAAAAACATTTTTGCAAACCCAGCTAACACAGTGACCAAGTCTGACTATAGATGAGGCATCCCGCATCTATAATTCCCCTTCCACAATTATTCTCAGGGATCAAGACTGATTATTAAAATTATTCAGTGTTTTGCCTTATATATTTTTCATTTATATCATTGCAGTCATTTGCATATTTATCTCCTGGTTCTCCTTACTTCATTCAGCATCAGGTCATAGAAGTCTAGAAAGGGTACAATTTGTCTCTCAAGTCTCAAGCTATTTCTACAGTGTGAAAAAGAAATTTTTTTTTAAAAATCGCACTTGGGAAAATTGTCTGGAGAAGATGTGAAAATCTTTGTGGACTATTGAGCTGAAAATTAATCTATATTTTTAAGAGTTCATGGAGGGACAGCAAATATGATAGTATATCAGGCAAAGCTAGTCAGAGTGGGGCACCAACCCCTTAATTTTTACTGATGAGGGCAATGAGACACCTAGAGCTAAGTGACTTGCTCAAGATCACACACTAATAGCTGAAGTAGGATTTCAATGCAGATTTTCCTGACCCTAGGTCATTACTGCTCTGTCCACTACTCCATACTGAATTTCAAGGAAGATAACATGAACTTCACTTTTCATGATGTGAGGGGCTGTGGGGAAGATTTCTTGATTAACTCAAGGAGCCTGGGATATGGGAATGGGGGATGATTTTGTAAAAAGATGGAGAAAATAGAAATTGGGACTGAGTTAATGATCTTGAATAATAAGGGAAACTTCTGAGAATGAGTAGTGTAAATAACAGGTTTTTTTTTTCATTGAATTCAATACGGAGCAAGGACATGAGACATTCTGGCTGTGAAACAGATGTAAAGCTGTGATTACAAGATGGGAGCCCCAATGGAGATAGAGGCAGTCAGGAAGATCATTGGGTAGAAACACTTAGTTTTTCACTGAGGTAAAATCAAGCTGTGGCCAGTGTGGGAGTGCAACCAGGCTGCTGGGACTTTGTCTATCTTTTATTCCCATTTAAAAAATGTGTCTACAGTAGCTTATTTTCCAAAGTGTTTTTGGAGATGAAAAGGGGGTGAGATTAGGCTCACTAGATATTGTGGGCTGATGAGGTTTTCTTATAAATTTGCTATTAATTTCTGTTTTAATGAAATGTATTGCTATTTCAGTGCTTTTCTTTGTCTGAGTCTGTAGGCATGGCAAGCCACTGAATATCTAGACCTGAGTTAACTTCATACATTCCCAATTTTCAAGGATATGTTGTTTAACTGGGTGGTTGCAAGTGACCCAGAGAAATAAAATATCTTTTGATAGCTCCCACATTTTGAACAGGAGACTTTATTTGTCTGGAACTGATCAAAATAAGGGCTATGTTATACTGACTTAAGAATAGCACCATATCTTGAGCAAGGGATATGATATTTCTCTGTTCTCTAGCTGGGTCAGATTTCATCTGGATTATCATATTCCATTCTGGGCATGACATTTTATAAGAGTGTTGAGAAGCTAGAGTGTTCAAAGAATGATAATCAGAATGATAAAGGTTCTTGTGACTGCACTATCCATAGTAGAATACAATAAAGGAGTTGTGTATGTTTAGACTCAAGAGGTGTCCATGGGTACCTGAAAGGCTGCCAGGTGGAAAGGAGAGTCAGATCTGCCTTGTTATGGAAAAAGAACTAGGATCAAAGCATGAAAGGTGGAGAACAGCATATTTAGGCACAACTTCAGGGAATTTCCACAATAACTAGAGCTATCCAAATGGCTAATGGGCTGCCTCGTGAACTAGTGGGCTCTCCCTCACTGGAAGACCCCAGTCAAAGGTGAAAGACCATTTGTAGAGAAAATTGTAGAATGACTGACTCCTTGGTTAGGCACAGGTTGAACTATAGGGTCTTTTAGGTCCCTTCCAACTCTGAGATTCTATGGTTCTAGAAACATTTCCAAAATGTTCAGAGTGATCAAGGGCTTTTACTCATTGACTACCCATTCACTGTCCATGGTGCTGTTTCTTTAAGTTGTGCAATGTTTTGGCTGCAAATTGAACCCTTTGTATTCCAGATTAGCACAATTTCTGCTTTACTTGTTGCCTTTCTTCTTTCCCATCGTTCAGTGGGGCTTTATAAATGCATCTATCAGATGTATTTATAGTTTAGAGATATATATAATTTGCGTGGGACAACCTGCCAACCCTCACTACGAAGATAATCTGCTATCTAACTTGTAAACCTGGGGAGTACAGAAAAGAACCTTTATATCACACATGCCAAGAGATAATCTGATTCAAGTGGCATAAATGTCTGTCCTTGATGAGATCGGAAGATTCAAGGGAAGCCTCCTGTGAGAATAATTAGGACCTTCAGATGGAATGGAAACAGCAATGGGTAGCTAGGGAGGATAGCTGCCATATAACCCAGAAACCCAGGGGTGGGGAACCTGCAACCTTGAGGCCACATGTGGTCCTCTAGGTCTTCAAGTGTGCCCTTTGACTGAATCCAAACTTCACAGAGCAAATCTTTTTATTAAGTGGATTTGTTTCAGTCAAAAAAAAATCCAAACAAAGGGGATTTTTCTATTGAGGGGATTTGTTTGGATTTTTTGACTGAAACAAATTCCCTTAATAAAAAGATTTGTTCTGTGAAGTTCGGATTCAGTCAAAGGGTGCACTTGAGGAACTAGAAAGCCATATATGTCTTCAAGGCCATAGGTTCCCTACCCCTGTAACCAAAACTGAATTAGCATATGCAGAGTAAATGGAGTGGATTGGAGGAGAAAATAAACCTGGTTTGTGTATACACACATGCACATAGAGACATATGGAAAGTAGAAATAGCTAAGCTAAGGTAAAGCATCAAAATAAAAAGCAGACAATATACTATGGGAGGCCCCAAAATCCAAATGATAGGCTGAGCTGAGCAGCAGCAGCTTTTGGGAGAGGAATAGATGGGACAAGTGGAGAGGAAAGTGATGGAGGAGATAAAGTGGCAAGACAGGTTGCCAGAGGGCAGCAAAGAAAGCCCAAGAGAAGCAGTTTGGGAGATGGTGCCAATTTGTGAACTTCAGGTGCTTGTCAATTTCACAAGTGACGTCTGCTACTTCATCCTTTCCAACACTGATCAGCTTTTAAATATGTGGAGAAAACTTCAAGCTTGGCTCCCAATGAATCAGACAGAATGAGCTGTCTTTGGAGAATAAAGTAACAAAGCATGATGTTGCAATGGGCAGGCGTTTATGACAGATTCTCTTTAAGTTGATTGAGGTTTTGCAAATATGTTTCTCACATAAGGATTTGCAATGGGATTATCCAGCTTAGCCAGGCAATGGTTTTCTTTTTTATCTAGATTTCTTTCTTTTTCCCCTCCCCCGCCCCTTAACAGTTAAGCCCACCAACTAGAATTTTCAATGGAAAGTCTGGCTATTGAAATGAAGCAGAGCTTCACAAGGCTTAGTTAGCTCAATAAAAAGAAGAAAACATTATTGGGGTGGGGATATAGCTGACTATCAAGCTGTGTTATGTTTTCTAAAGTTTGTGCAAAGCTTTCAAGGAAAGCAATTAAAAATAGCTTCTCTGTATCATTGGCAAAACACATGCAATAATCATGAGAAGGAAAATAGAACAGACATTCAGTAAGAAACTGAGGATGAATCCTGAGGCACAAGATGAGTGAAGTGCACAAAAAAGTTTCAAAGGACATTAAAGTTTAAAATCTTCCCTATTTTAGAGAAGAAAGATGTTATTTATAAGACAAGATGTTTTCAAATTAGCAATGAGCTTCACTCTCACAGGCCAGCAAGAGCTCTTACTATTCTTGGGAAGATTTTCTCTATTCTCTGCTCATATCCCACTCCCCACCCTTCAAGAAATCCTCCCCTCTATTCAGAACTGCACCTTACTAGAAGAAAGAGATGCAGTTATATTCTAAATAAATGAAAAGAGAAAATTTTGTCCTGCTCTTTCACCATTTCCCCATTAACTATTTTCTAAACGAGTTTCTATTTGACAAGGGTGGGCTGGCGTTTGGGTTCCCTAGGACCACTGCCAATGTTCTGAGCCTGATGTCCTTGTTCTGAGTATATCCACAATCCCTCTGGCCACATGCTCTTTCTAAGCTGGGAGACTCAACCACACACAGAACATTGACTATTGTTAGCACTTCCACGATCTGTGATTCCATGAGTCTGAGTACTCCTGCCACCGACACAGCCCTTGGACCATCTGTGTTTTAAGTAAATAATGCCTTGAGTGGCCATAGCCAAAACAATTCATCAACTGTGGTGTGAGCCACTCTGAACTTAGGATGGCCTGTCCTCTGATTTTGGCTGGCTTCCTAATCAAAACCTTTCCCGTTGGGTAGTTGGGTACTAAACACCTGTGCTGATGTTCTGCTGGCATAGGGATCTTAGACCTATGGTTATCTTCATGTAGTAGGTAGGGCAGGAAAGAAAACAGGTAAAAAGGGAGGGTGGAGCCAAGATGGCAGCTGGAAAGCAGGGACTTGCTTAAGCTCTCCCCCAAATCCCTCCAAACACATGTAAAAATGGCTCTGAACAAATTCTAGGCTGCAGAACCCATGAAATATGAGAGAGAAACAGGTCTCCAGCCTGGGAGAGCCTGGATGGTCACTGGGAAGGGTCTATCGCACAGTACTAGGAGCAGGGTGCTGCCCAGCATGGGTCACACCAGGACAGACCAAACCCAGAGTCAGCTGACCAGAACAGGCCTTAGAGCCGTGAATCATTGAGCTGTGGCAGTTACCAGACTCCTCAACCCACAAACACCAAAGATCAGGTTAGTGGGAAACTGTGAGATTGAAGTGAATGTGGTCTGGCCCCATCTCTGGGGGTGGCGGAAGTGGTGCAGCAGTGGAGGTGGCAGCAGCAGGAAGCTCCTGAGGCTGCTTCCAGAGCTCCAGCATCAGCTGCTTCCGAAGTCCCTGGCTCACATGGTGAGAGGAATCTAGCAGTGGATAAGAGCAGGAGTACAAGGAGCACTCTGTGGGCACAGAGGCAGGTTCTCTTGCTGTGCCCTGCTTGGATCTGTATTGCAGTCCTGATTGGCAGTTTTGGGGAGAGGAGGAGCCTATGGTGATGGTGGAGTAAACGTAGCTCTGCAAACAGCACTGCTTGGACCCTAAAGCTAGGGACAAAGTACTCTCTACTCTACAAGCAGTCATAACCTGACAAAAAGCTCAAGGGTCAAGTAATTACCTGGGAACATGAACGGGCAGCAAAAATGAACTCAGATTCAAATTCAAACTCTAGATTCCTTTTTTGTTGACAAAAATGATCAAAACATGCAGCCAGAAGAAGTCAACAAAGTCAAAGAGCCTACATCAATAGCCTCCAAGAAAAACATGAACTGGTCTCAGGCCATGGAAGAGCTCAAAAAAGGATTTGGAAAAGCAAGTAAGAGAAGTAGAGGAAAAATTGGGAAGAGAAATGAGAGTGATGCAAGAAAACCATGAAAAACAAGTCAACAACTTGCTAAAGGAGACCCAAAAATACTGAAGAAAATAACACCTTAAAGAATAGACTAACCCAAAGGTCAAAAGAGCTCCAAAAAGCCAATGAGGAGAAGAATGCCTTGAAAGGCAGAATTACCCAAATGGAAAAGGAGGTCCAAAAGACCACTGAAGAAAATATCAACTTAAAAATCAGATTGGAGCAAGTGGAAGCTAATGAGTTTATGAGAAATCAAGATATTATGAAACAGAACCAAAGGAATGAAAAAATGGAAGACAATGTGAAATATCTCGTTGGAAAAACCACTGACCTGGAGAATAGATTCAGGAGAGATAATTTAAAAATTATTGGATTACCTGAAAGCCATGATCAAAAAAAGAGCTTAGACACCATCTTCTAGGAAATTTTCAAGGAAAACTGCCCTGATATTCTAGAACCAGAGGGTAAAATAGAAATTGAAAGAATCCACCCATCAAAAAGATCCCAAAAAGAAAAGTCCTAGGAATATTGTCACCAAATTCCAGAGTTTCAAGGTCAAGGAGAAAATACTGCAACCAGCCAGAAAGAAACAATTTGAATACTGTGGAAACACAATCCAGATAACACAAGATCCTAGAAGCTTCTACGTTAAGGGATCGAAGGGCTTGGAATATATTCCGGAGGTCAAAGGAGCTAGGATTAAAACCAAGAATCACTTACCCAGCAAAACTGAGTTTAATGCTCCAAGGAAAAATATGGATTTTCAATAAAATAGAGGACATTCAAGCTTTCTCAAAGACCAGAGCTGAATAGAAAATTTGACTTTCAAATACAAAAATCAAGAGAAGCATGGAAAGGTAAACAAAGAGAATTCATAAAGGATTTATTAAAGTTGAACTGTTTTCTTTACGTTCCTACGTGGAAAGATGATATGTGTAATTCATGAGATCTTTCTCAGTATTAGGGGAGTTGAAGGAAATATACATGTATATAGACAGAGGGCACAGGGTGAGTTGAATATGAAGGGATGATATCTAAAAAAATAAAATAATACTAAGGGGTGAGAGAGGAATATGTTGAGAGAGGGAGAAAGGGAGAAATAGAATGGGGTAAATTATTTCACATAAAAGGGGCAAGAAAAGCAGTTCTGTTGGAAGGGAAGGGAGGCAGGTGAGGGGGAATGAGTGAATCTTGCTCTCATTGGATTTGACTTGAGGAGGGAATAACATACACACTCAATTGGGTATCTTACTCCACAGGAAAGTAAGGGGAAGGGTATAAAAAGTGGGGATGGCAGATAGGGGGAGGAGGTAATCAAAATCAAACACTTTTGAAAAGGGACAGGGTCAAGGGACAAAATTCAGTAAAGGGAGACAGGATAGGATGCAAGGAAGTATAGTTACCCTTTCACAACATGAGTATTGTGGAGGTGTTTTACATAATGATTTATGTGTGACCTATGTTGAATTGCTTGCTTTCCTAGGGAGGGTGGGTGGGAAGGAAAGAGGGGAGAGAATTTGGAACTCAAAGTTTTAAAATCAGATGCTCAAAAAAAGTTGTTTTACATGCAGCTGGGAAACAAGATATATAGGGAATGGGGCATAGAAATCTATCCTGCCCTACAAGAAAGGAAGGGGAAAGGAGTTGGGGGGTGTGGGGTGACAGAAGGGAGAGCTGACTGGGGAATGAGGAAATCACAATATATGCCATCTTGGAACGGGGAGGGAGGGTAGAAATGGCGAGAAAATTTGTAACTCAAAATCTTGTGGAAATCAGTGTTGAAAACTAAAACATTAAATAAAAATGATAAAATTTTAAAAAAGAGGTAAGAAGGAATGAAGGGAAAGGGAGGAAGTGAAGGAAAGGAAGGAAGGAAGAAAGGAAGGAAGGAAATAATGTTCGTGGAACTTTAGATTGTTCCTCAAAGGTTACAGAGGGATTCATACATTTTTGTCTGGCTCTGCAATAAGCAGCATGAATATTACAATCCCTCTTTTATAGATCATTCAACAAGCTTTGATTAAGTGTTTATTTTGTGTCAGTCTTGGTGTTAGGCATTGGGGATACAAAGACAAAATGAAAGTTCCTGCCCTCAAAGGGTTTACCTTTTATGGGGAAAGACAAGGTCAGCATGTATAGGCCAGTCCAACCACCATTCCAACTCAAGTATTCTGCCTCCAGATCCAGTGCCCTTTCCCTCATCATTATACTCTACATCCTTGTGCACTCAACACTTCTCTCTCCACAACACGAAATGACAGTGAGAATCTTGTGGGATATCACTTGTCAGTGTCTTGCTCAAATAATATCGTTCAAGAAACAAAAAAGCAAAGCATAGTATTTAACTTGATAAACAGATCCTTTGGGTGGTAAATGTGGCCTTAGAATTATTGCATTTTCATGGACATTGGCAGATACCATTTTGTTCCATCCCTAGGAGTTGCACATCTGTGTATTCCTGTGGTTTTCAGCAAAATGAAAATTACAAAAACATTTACTTAAATTTAGCTTTCAGGACTCATGATATAGGATATAGGTACTTTTTTAAGCTTCCCCTCTCATTTTAAAATGGAGAAACTGAGGCTGATACAGGCAGGATCCACAAAGTTAGTAAATATCAATTTTTCTCCTTAGAGAAAGTCTAGATTGAGTACAATTATTGCTATCCTCCTTATTTTTCACAAATGTTCTTTTGATTCCATTTGTGTAAACTGTAATGGGGTATCCATAAGAGGATTGACTCTAGGATTTATAATCATTTCCCCTCAGACAATGTTAGCTGCCTACATTAGCTCGCCCATCTTCCCAAAACAACAGGACAAAGATTTATAGATCATTTCCCATTTTGAAGGCACAACCTGACCATTAACATGTCATTTGTTCATTCAAAAGGCATTTATTACCTTTCTATTCCCAGCTTTTACCACAGTGTCTGGCATATAGTTAGTGCTTAATAACTGTTTGTTGATTTATTAAGTACCAACCATAGTGAAAAGAGCAATGGTTCTGGAGTTAGAGTACTTGGGTTCTATTCCTGCCTTTGCCACGATGCGTCACCTTTGGCAAGTCATTCCACCTTTGAGGCCTCCAGACCTCAGTTTCCTCATTTGTAAAGTAAGGGGGATAGACTAGATGATTTTGGGGGTTTCTTTCAGCTTCAGTTCTCTGATACTTTGTTCCCGAAATCATGCCAGGCTGCTGGAGATACAAAGACAGAAGCAATAGATGCTGTAATAATATCCATATGCGATTCTTTAAAATTTACTGAGTCCTCCTTTTCTTCACCATCCCATAAGTAAGGCTGTACAAATATTACTATCCCCATTTTACAGATGGTGAAACCAAAGCACAGAGAGGTAAAAAGAGTTTCCTATAGTCACAGGACCAGAATTGTATTCCAGGTATTTGAACTCCAATTTCACAGTTCTTTCCACCATACCAAAATCAAGACCTAGTCAGCTGTGTCAAGTCAAGTCAAGTACACACTAATAACGTCAGGCATTGTAATACATTCAGTGGATACAAAGAAAGGCAAAACACATTCCTTGCTCTTAAGGAGTCTAAGAGTCAACATGTGAACCACTATGTGCAAACCAAATATAGATAAATTAACAGAGATGGTAAGGAGAAGGAATGTAGTAGCATTGAGGATTGGGAAAGATTTGTTGTAGAAAGTGGGGCTTTAACTGTGACTTGAAAGGAGCCAGGGAAGCCGAGAGATGGAGATGAGAAAGGGAGAAATCCAACCATGGAGGACAGGCAGAAAAATGCCTGGAATCAGGCAATGGAATATCTCTCAAGAGAATAGCAAGGAAGCCAATATCACTGCATTACTGAGTACATGGAGGGGAATCAAGCTGTAAGAGTGTAACCGTAAGAAGGGTCCATGATATGGAGAGCTTAAGAGCCAAACGGGATTTTATATTTGATTCTGGAGGTAATAGGGACCCAGTAGAGTTGATTCTATGCAGGAGGAAGGCAAAGTGAGATGGTCAGACCTATGTTTTCAAAAGATCACTTTGATAACTGAGTGGAATATAATTGTTGTGTTCTTGTTCAGTCATTTCAGTCATGTCCCACCCTTTGTGACTCCACTTGAGCTGTCTATGGTAAAGTTACTGGAGTGCTTTGCCATTTCCTTCTGTAGCTCATTTGACACATGAGGAAACAGATGCAAACAGGGTTAAGTGACTTGCCCAGGGTCTCACAGCTAATAAGGACAGACTGAAATACAAAGAGACATCAGGCAGGGATTCCAATCAGAAGTCTGTTGCAATATTCCAAGCAAGAAGTGGTGAGGTGGTGAGACCAGCACCAGGATGGTGGCAATGTTAGAAAAGAAAAGGGGACCTACCTAAGAGACAGTGCAAAGGCAGAACTGCCAGGTCTTGGCAATAGATTGCATATGGGAATAGTGAGACAGAGAGAGAAACAGAGAGAGAGAGAAAGAGAGAGAGACAGAGAGGGATAGAAAAGAGTAAATGACAACACCTAGGTTGCAAGCCTGGGTATCTATGAGGATGGAAGTGGCCTCAACACTAATAGTCAAGTGAGGAAGAGGAGAGGGTTTGAAGGGAAAGATAAGAAATTCATTCATAAATATATTTCGTTTAAGATGTCTATGATACATCCAGCGTAAGATGTCCAATGGGCAGTTGGAGACATTTATTGGACATTTGAAAATGCTTATCACCAGGAGGTTTGACCCCCAGATATAGCTTTTGTTTGCTTATTTTGGCCACAATACCTCATGGAAACTAGAGACAGGGGACAGAGTCTAGTATGTCATGCCCAGCTTTGCCTCTCTACCCTTGTTCTGCTCTTCTCCATTTTGGCTCTTCTCCTACTCTTCCACCTAGAGTATCTTTGCCCTTTTCTCCACCAATCCAAATCTTCCAGACTAAGTTCTAATCCCCACCTCTTTTATTGAAGTCTTCTCAGACTGGGCTGGCCATGTGTATACTGGAGAGCACACTGGCCCATGATGCCTAAGACAAAAGCTTGAGTCCTAGTCTTGTCAATTACTGGACATGTGACCTCGGTCAACATAATCCAACAAGTGTTTATTAAGTACTTGCTATGTGCCAGGCACCATGGTAGGTCCTCAGGAGAGAAATACAAAAATTAAACAGTCCCTCCTCTCAAGGAGCTTACCTTCTGTCGAGGGGTGGGAGAGAATGCAATGTGCAGACAAGTATGCAAGTGAGTATTGAAGGAGAGAGATAGCACCAACAACTAACAGTCTGGCAAGCCCCTTTGGACCTCAGGTTTGTCATGTGTATTTAAAATGATAGCAGTATCAGATTAGATTATTTTTGAGGTCCCTTGTAGCTCTAAGATCTATGATCCTATTAATTTGGCAACAAGGATACCTGGATTCAAAAATCTACTTCTGTTACCTAGTAACCATGTAAGTCTCTAAACATTCTGAGCCCCAGGCCACTCTCTAAAACTACGATCTGAAGGCAAGTTGATGAATAGGACGTGTCCCAATGAATGCTGGGAACATAAGACGCGATAAGGTACGTCAAGATCTCTGTAGTCTGAAAGAAAGCACTATATAAATGTGAGTCATTGTAGGAGGTACTCAACTGATATGTGGGGGTTGACTAAATGGGTCATGTATTTCTTTTGGAACCACCAAGAAGGCATCCCCTGGGTAGGAATGAAGGACTTTTCCACCTCTGGATATTTCCCCTTAAATATTAAGGGTGGCTGCAAAAACTCCAAGGCTACCCAAAAGGGGCCAAACAAGGAGCAAAATTGGATCAGGAAATCCAGGGGTCTGCTCTGGGCTTAAGCCTCTTCTCACTCATCCATATAGAACCAGGAGGCTTCCAGCAGTCTAGATACTTCTAGCTCAGGGTTTCTTAACCTCTTGGGGGGTGTATAGATTTTGGGGATGTTTATAATTTTGAATGGGAAAATACATTTTTATTTCAGTATAATTGGTTTATTTTTATCCTAGGTATTTTTATTTCATTCATTTAAATATATTCTGGGAAGGGGCCCGTCGGCTTCATCTGACTGTGCCGGAGGGGTCGAGGACACCAAAAATAATTAAGAATACCTCTTATAACTGTTCTTGTCTGTTCTGGGACGATCCTGAAGGATTCTAATATGTTTCTGAAATCTCCATTTTGGTATCATCGTCATCATCATCATCATCATCATCATCATCATCGTCATTACCATCATCATCATCGTCGTCGTCATCATTGCCATCATTGTCATTGTCATTGTCATCATCATCATCGTTATCACCATCATCATCGCCATCATCATCATCATCGTCATCACCATCATCATCGTCATCATCATCATCATCGTCATCATCATCATCGTCGTCATCACCATCATCGTCGTCATCACCATCATCATCGTCATCATCATCATCATCGTCATCATCATCATCATCGTCATCGCCATCATCATCGTCATTGTCATCATCATCATCGTTATCACCATCATCACCATCATCATCGTCATCATCATCATCGTCGTCATTGCCATCATTGTCATTGTCACCATCATCATCATCGCCATCATCATCATCATCGTCGTCATCACCATCATCGTCGTCATCACCATCATCGTCGTCATCATCATCATCGTCGTCATCATCATCATCATCGTCATCGCCATCATCATCGTCATTGTCATCATCATCATCGTCATCACCATCATCACCATCATCATCGTCATCACCATCATCATCGTCATCATCACCATCATCGTCATCATCACCATCATCATCATCATCGCCATCATCATCGTCATTGTCGTCATCGTCATCATCATCCCTAGTACTTATATAGTTCTTTGATGTTTGCGAGGGTTTTATTTATGTTAACTAATCTGATCTTCACAACAGCCCTGTGAGGTAGGCGCCATTATTGTCTCCATCTTACAGATGAGGAAATAGGATAAGAAAGGTTAAACGACTTACCCAGGCTCATACAGCTATTAAATGTCTGCGGCAAGATTTGAACCCATGTCTTTCTGACTTCAGGTCCAATGTTCTATCACAAGAGTTTATTTAGAATTGTAGGAGCTCTGGAACAGATTTGGGATTGTAGATCTAGAGCCAGAAGGAATCTCAGAGGTCATATATTTAAGTGCTTTTATTTTACAGATGAGCAAATTGAGGCACAGAGAGGTAAAGTGACTTGTCCAAGATCACTCAGCTAACAAGTCAAGTCAATAAGCATTTATTGAATACCTACTATGTGCCAGGCACTAGATCAAATGCTAGGGATACAAAGAAAGGCAAAAAACTGTCCTTGGCCTCAAGGAGCTCACGGTCTAACTGAAAAGGCAACACTCAAGCAACTATATACAAACAAGATAAATACAAGAGAAATTGACAATAACTTTATTGGGTATTAACATTAAGAGGGATCAGGGAAGGCTTTCTTGCAGAGGGTGGTATTTTAGCTGGGACCTCAACAGAATCAGGAGAGCCAAGAGAAGGAGATGAAGAGGGAGAACATGCCAAGCATGGGAATATCCAGTGAAAATGTCCAGAAAGATAAGTCACAGGCAGGATTTGAACTCAGTTTCCCTGATTCCAAAACCTCCTTTGCGCCATACTCTTCTTCCTCTCATATTTACTGGCCCAATGTCATCATAGGTTTAATCTTTTAATCTTTTCATGACTCAGTCCCCTCATCTCTAAAGTTAGGATAAACATACAGGCACTATATAACTCATGGGGTTATTAGTAGGAAAGTATTTCATGAATTGTAAAGCACTATAAATTTGTTATGAGTCTTAGTATTCCCCTTTGCTTTTTAAGGTGTGGCCCACATCCTGACACTGTGGAGTGGCTTCTAGTGGAAGATGCCTTGGGCCCGCTCCAGTGCTGTATTTCCCACCCTTTCTCCAAAGCTGCTCCAGGGTTGGCAGCCAAGTACTCAGCTTCTGGGCAGCAAAAGGGAGAGAGCAGCTACCATCTCTGATGTAGGGAGAGCCCTTGACTTGGCAGGCATGTGAGGGTGGGGAGCACGTGCTATCCTGCAATCACTTTGCTTACAAGGGGTAGAAATGAAATCATTTAATTACCATGCCACAGCTCCCAGCTAATTAATGCACTCCAGCATCATCATATCAATTAGAAAGGCTAACAAAAATGGCAGCTTGGGCTGGAGCCTAGAGATACTGATGTCTCAGTGAGCTCCACCTCTATGGATGGGAACCTTTGGGCTCCGTTGGTCTCCAGATCCTTAGCCCCAAACATTTGTCATTTCCTGAGGACCTCTAACAAGCTCGTTTTCCCATTAATGAAGAGCTCGATGGGTTTTATTCAGATTTCAAAACAATATCACAGCCAAAGAGGCCCATTAACTAAGAAGTGACATCCATATGGAGGCATGTGAAGGGTCATAACTCACCTATGGTGTTCTCAGTGTTAGCTAAAAATCAACTTTACCATTTGCCTGTAATCATTTCCTTTTAAATCATAAACAAACCTAATGAAGCAAGAAGAGAAGTAGTATGGTATTGAGTAAAGACTTGTCAAAAGGGCTCTATAAAAGAAGTATATAGATACATATGATCTATACATGCTTGTATATACATCTGTCATATATATGTATATTATATAAATTTACATATACATATGGGCTTATCTACATATTTATACTTATACATACATACATGCTTATATATTCATATAGTACATAACCTTATATATATATGAATAAACATATATGTACAATCTGTTTATACATGCATATATTACACATGTCTGTATAGGTATGTATGTTTATACATAATAATATGCTTATATACATATATGCTTATACATGTATATATACTTATACACACACTACATATACTTACAACATGCATGCATATTATATATGCTTTTATATACATCTATGCTTATGTACCATGCTTGCTTATATATACATAGTTGCATACATACACACATAAATGGGTTTATACATATATACATATTATATATGTTTATATGTAGATAGATTACATATATTTTCTATATATACACATATATGCATATATTCTCCCTTAATGTCACAACTTTCTACATAGGTACTCCTTGACCTGATAGTGCCTTCTAACACAATCTATTTTGTATGCATTTTTTATGTATTTATATATGCACTTGTTGTCTCTACAAGTAGAATATAAGTATCTTGGGGAGAGAGACTTTTATTTTTGTCTTTGTATTTCTAGCACATAGCACAGTTCTTGGCACAGAGTAGAGATGCTTAATAAATGTTTTCTGACTTGGTGGTTGCCATGCTCCTCCAAACCATCTTCCTTCAGTGTCTCTACGTGACGGTGGTGATGATCTGGGAGACTTGAAGTCTTATGCCAGTGCAATGATTTCATTTTAAGGGAAAACTAAGTCATGGAGGAACATTGACCTCTACCAGTTGATGGAGACACCGAGGGTATGCCAGGTCATTGCAGCCTTGATGCTGTCTTTCCCAATACTTTATCATATTTCTCCTGTCATCTAATACATTTCCTTGTTGCCCAATCCAGAGAGTTCAGCTCTACTGCCAAGGCCTCATTTGACCTGGTGTTAAAAATAGGTCCAGTATTTTAGATGCTAAAGCAGATGGAATGGGGGTGTTCTTTCTTTCTGATCACCAAAGAAGGATGATGTATTTGAGGAAATATTAAAATCGGTGATTGTAACTTTATAAAAATATTGTGGTTAGATAATTTATTGTAGTTTTATATAGGTTTTTACTAAATGATACTGCCTTGCCATGACTACACTTTACGTCCCATCTTTCTCGTCTTCTCTCCTTTACTTTCCTCTCCCATCTCCATACTTCCTAGCTCCACCCATATCTTTGTGACCTCAGGTATATCACTCTATCCCTCTTGGCCAGATAAAATGAGGGGATTGCAAAAGACTCATGATAGAACATGCTATCGACATCCAGAGAAATAAGTGATGGAATTGGAATACAGATTGAAGTGTCCTATTATCAATTTCTTTGTTTTTTCGTGTTTTTTTTTCCTTTTGTTCTGTTTCTTTTTTCACACCATGACTACAGTGGAAATATGTTTTACATGATTGCAGATATATAACCTGTATCAGATTGCTTGCCATCTTGGATGGGAGGAAGGGAAAGAGGGAGGGAGAAAAATTTGAAACTCGAAATCCTATAAAAATGAATGTTGTAAATTGTCTTTATACGTAATTGGAAAAAAATAAAATACCATTAAAATCAGTAACAATAAAAATAAATAAACCAAATGAGGGGATGGGACTAGAACTCCTCAGAGATTCTTCCAGCTCCAGATCTATTATGCTATGATACTTCCCTTGTGACCTGAGCTAAGCCACTTCATCTCTCCAGGTCCCAGCTTCCTCTCTTACCAAAAGATGGGTTGGTATCAGAAGTTCTGGAAGTCCCTTTCTGGCTCTAAAACTATGAACCAAATGGAATCATCTGCTTAAGAGCTTCTGTGTCTTTATTGCTTTTGGTGAGTGAAGTAGGAGGAAAGGACAAGAGTTTTTCCTTCTCACTTGAGCCTGTAGGGTGTATAATCAATTCAATTCATATGATATATTTGGAGCAAGAAGAAAACTTAGCGACTGTCTAGTGCAACCCCCTCAATTCATAAAGGAAAAAACTAAGGCCTAAGGAATTATTTGGCCAAGGTCACAAAAAGATAAGTGATTTAGAGCTGCAATCAACTTTGGATTTGTTCCGACTCCTACATTTACCGATGAGAAGACAGGATCACAGAGATCTAAAATGGCTTACCCAAGGTCATGCTGCTTGTAAGTATCTGCAGTAAGGTTTGAATCCAGGTCTTCTTCCCAACTGCAAGTCCAAAGCATTCTCCTTTATACCCTTAAATACAGAAATATCTATTAAGCACCTATTATTATTTGCCAGGTACTGCAGTAATCACAGAAATAATTAACCTCGGCCATATAACCTGACATTGTCCAAATAGGAATAATGAGAGGGTGGAGGACCATCTTAGGACGCCTTTGAGAAAATAAGCCACATTTTGATGAGGCTGGTGAGGTTAGGAACATGAGGGAGATGTGAATATCCGGGCTGAGTAGGAAGAAGGAACTCAGATAATTGTCAAAGAGCAAAAGGAGAAGAGTTTAGTTATTCTCACGATTAAGATTCTTTTCTGTCCAAAGGCCGTTATTGCCTACAAATGTCCTGTAATGCTGATCATTTATTAATTCTGTCTGTCTTAATCACTCCTAGCAGAAAACCTTCATTTCCCAGAGCTGTAAGCTGGATTGAGTTCTTGGCAATGGGGCACTTGCTGGGTACAGAAGACACTAAAATTTCTAAATAAGAGCCTAAACCAGGAAGACAAAGTCCATCTAGGTAGAATGGATGCTGAAAAATGCCATCATCAAAAGCGAACCATGTTTAACCCCCATTTTCCTTATGGAGACATGCAGTGAAACCCCTATTTTGTATTTTCTGGAAACAAAAATTAAATATTACTCTCAATGGAAAAATATAAATTAGAAGAAATTAACGAAGTACCCAAGATAGTACAGTTCTAGAAAGTGCTGGACTTGGTGTCAGGGGAACTGGATTTGAGTCCCCCCACTTATACATCCTAGCTGTGTGACCCTCATCGAGTCTCCTGGTCTCTCTGAGCCCCAGCTACTTCATTTGTCAAATGGGGAAAATAATGCCTGTAGAACTATCTCAAAGGGTTTCTGGGAAGACCAAAAGGTCACCCAGGGAAGCCCCAATGCTATTCTTCCAGTACAGGTCTTCTTGCACTGCCCCTTCCCTGATCAAAAATCTCCAGTAAGTCTCTATCCCCTCTAGTGCTTGTGTTGGTAAACAAAATGGGCTCTTAGCACTCAGTTCAACCAAGTGCCCTTGAAGAGTTTGGCCTTTGTTTCCTTGATTAGATTTGGGAGTCCTTGGTGACCTCCTTGCCTCAGGGGAGGGCCTAGTTTACACATGAGTTTAAGTGACATGTTTGGGACATCAAAGGCTTTGTGAGGATTCTAGGTCACATGGGTGAGTCGCATGTGTGACTCACTCTTGACCCTGAAAAAGATATAAAACCAGGGGTTGGCTTTCTCTTTTCCAGAGCTCTGACCCACAGCCGTAGTGACATGCGTGACTCTGGGCCAGCCCTTGTTATGAGCTCCTAGGCTGAACTCAGATGTTGGTAACTGAATTGCATTTGGTCTGTCTGTCAATGTTTGTAATTTGTTTGTATTTTGCTCCAAAGTTCAGGGTGCTGACTTTTCCCCCTGAACTAAGTGAATGATGTCTGTATGCTGGATTAAAGTAAGCTTGTCAACCCCTTAATGTTGCTTTCCTTACTAAAGCAGATCAAAAGAACCTGGGCTTTGGCAGCGGGCTGGTAACATGCTTGTTGTTGGGCTTGTGTTGGTCTTTCACCCCCACAACAGCTGCTAGCCAGATTGTTGAAACAGTGCTGGAGTTTTCACCTTTTGGGAGTCATTGGCAGTCAGGTGATGCCTATGGACCCCTTCTCAGTATCATGCTGTTAAATATGTGAAACAAAATGCAAAGGATTCGAGAGGAAACCAATTGTAGTGAAATACATTTATCAAAATATTAACAGCAGCAGCAACAACAACCATGTTCGCTGTCCCGGATTAAAAACCTTGCCCTCAGCCAAAATACAAACACTTCTGTTTGGTATCTCAAGTCCTTAACAACCTGGCTCCCGTCTACTTTTCCAGGCTGATTACACACTGCTCCCCTTGATGCCCTCTATAATCCATCCAAAGTGAACTACACAATATTCCATCTTTCATCTCCATGCCTTCCCATATCCTGTCCTCTTTGCTTGGAATATACCTCTTGCTTTTCCTGTTGCCTTTCACATATTCTATGTTCCAGCCTAACTAGATAGCTGTCTGTTCCCCCATCTTGCACTGACTTTCCATTCATTTAACTAAGCTCTTCTCTATTCCTGAAATCAATCCCCCCACATCTCATTAGAATCTTCTCCTTTAGAGTCCCCTCCATCCCTGTAATGTGTCCTAACAGGAAGACTGTTAGTTGGCAGCTATGTTTGTAGTAAGAAAGAAACTCAGCAGCAGTCAGACAGGCATCTTCTAGAAATACATACATACATTCTTTAAAAACAAAACAAAACAATAAAGATGGACAATTTCAACCAAGGAAAATTTGTGTCAATAAATAGCATTCTATTCCCCATGGGTTATATTTTTTTTAGAAATCTGTCCAACAATGAATGCCATTAGCTCAATAACTCAACAGATGGCACATTAATCTTTAGGCCAAAAGCAAGATTTAGGATTGTCTTCTTTTAAAAAATCCTTTGTTGGAAAAGAACATGCCTTTCAATGCTAGCAATGGAAAGACCACCTATTTATCTCAACCCTGTCCTTGAAAAGCAGAAATCACACAGCAGGACTTTTTTTCCTATTTGATACCAAATCATCCACAGGGAAGCTGACTGTCTGCACTGCTTTCTTTTAAGTCATGAACAAAGATGCAACATAAGAAACCCCAGATAAGCATTCAACAAGGCACCTCAGGCAAGCCAATGTGATTAGGGCAGAGCTTTGATTTCACTTAGCTTTCTGTCTGGACAACACCTATCACTACTTTCCCTGGCAGCCCAAGCCTAAGGCAAGGTGTCAAAACTGATGACTCTTATCTTAATGTTACCCTTTTTCTTCTCTTTTTGAACTCTTAGAGGAGGCATAAGTGAGGGGAAATGTGGGTTAGATTCGGTGGCAGAATTTTTACCCTGGTCTCTTTTGACTCTTACACTTGGTAGCTCCATGACCTCGGACAAGTCCTTTGTCTTATCTGTGACTCATCTGTAAAATGGGGATAGTAAGACCTGAAATCAATACCTAGCTAATGGGGTAAGCATGAGGGCAGAATGAGATAGTATACACAAAGCTGTCTGTGAATATTAAAGTAAATTTCTGCTATAACTATCATTCTTGGTGGTATCATTCCTGGGTCCCTTCAAAGATGATTCCTCCCTTAGCAACATCAAACAAGAATCTAACAAGCACGGAAAAGTGACTATATAAGTAAAATGACTTGATAACATCGAAAAAATCATCTTCCTCATTTTAACTAGGGATAAAATGAGCCACAGAGTGACTCTAGAACACAGGAACTTTAGCCATCATAAAACTCAATAGGGCAATCTGCAATTAAGCCTGGAAGGTGCCTGCCTTCTCTGCTAACATGTAAGGTTTCCCTTAGAGAAAAGAGAGAGTTCTAGCGCTGACAAGCTCACTTACAGAGAACAAAGTGTAGCCAATTCTCAATTAGTATAGGGCTAATTCTCTTGCTTAAAGCTTATCTGAATCTTTGCCTTCTCTTATTAGTCTATCTGGACTTTTTGCTCACATAAATGCTTTTAGCCCTTTGCTTTCAAGCATGGCCAGGCAACGGGATGGAATGTAAACAACAAAAATCAACCCATTTTCCCCCCTTTAAGATTATAGAGCTAGATGCAGTAGGTAACTTAAAGGGCAATTATTCCAGCTCTCTCATTTTATGGATGAGGAAATTAAGGGCCAGAAAAGTGAGGTTACTTGTCCAAGGTCACACATCTAGTAAATATCAGAGTGTAGAGAAACGTGGGGAAAAATCCTGTCACCCAAGTGCAACCCACTTTTCATTCATTCATACCACCTCCAAATAGATTTAGAATAAGGATTTAAACTCAGGTCCTATGACTCTAAGCTGCTGCCAGCCAGGAGTAGAAGTACCAACAAAAGGTGAGGAGACATTTTTCCAGCCTAATGCAGCCTAGGAGGTTGTCAGGTGAGTTCTGTGACACCAGGGTTGAAGCTGACCCAGAGCATGGCAGCAACACCAGCCATGGGGCTTAGTGGCAGCTGCTAAAACTGCAGCAGTTAGCAGCAGCAGCAGCAGCAGTAGGAGGAGGTTTGGAAGCTTTCAGCCCATAAATGGTAAGGGGAGGACCGACAACTGATCAGAAAGAGATTACAGGGGACCCTTTGCTGGCACTGGGTGCAGCTGGTGCTAAGTGGCCACTCTATTACCCATTTGCATTTCTGGGTCATTGCCTGTGGCTACAGAAGAAAAGGAGACTCTGGATGAAGACCAGAGCACTGGCTGAGAGAGCAATGATCACACCTCTCCCTGGATCACATCACCTTGGAAATACCAAAAAGTTGCAGAACCCCAGAACTAGCTCTGAAAAGAGTAGCACAAAAAAGCCTAAAGCTTGGGACAAGGCGTCCCCACCCCCCAAGTGAGCAGAGCCTAACATTAATATAAAGTTCAAAGTTAAGAAAAAGGCTGGAAAATGAGCAAACAACAGAAACAATAACAAGAATTTGACCATAAAAAGGTACTATGGTGGCAGGGAAGACAAAGACACAAACTCAGGAGAGGATTACAATGTGAAAACAGCTACAAAGCCTCAAAGAAAATGGTAATTGTATAAAGCCCAACAAGAATTCCTGGAAGAGCTAAAGAAAGAGATAAGAGTGGTAGAGGAAAAATTGGGAAAAGACATGAGAGAGATGCAAGAAAATTATGAAAACACAATTGGTAAAAGAGCACAAAATATTCTGAAAAAATAATACCTTAAAGAATTTCACCCCACCAAGATTTTCCCTACAATTTACTACACTGAGAAGTTGAATCTCACAATAAGTCTAGCAGGACCACAGTTTCTTCTCATCCAAGACATATTATCCATGTGAGAATTTTAGGGAAATACAGATTTGTCACTCCTGCCCCCAGGAATCCTTAGGGAAAAGTCATTTATACTAGTTCCTATATTTATGAGTGATCTTAAAATTCTGCTTAATATTATTTTATAACAGATAGTATACTGTCCTTGGAATATGAAAAGGCTGGGTTCAAATTCTGCTTCTAATATTTGCCAACTCAGCCTCAGGCAACTCTCTAAGACTAATGGATTAAGTTCCAGATGGGTTGTGATCTGCCTCAGGGCTCCACTGATGAAATCAAAGATCCATGACATATTTTTCCGTGTAACTCTTATAATCATGATTGTTTTGCATGAACTCAGATTATTTTCATCAAAACCAAAGACCACTTGTGAAAATGTGGTTAATCAACTTCAATTCATTCTTCATTTTCATGAATAAAGTAAAAGCTGTTTTTGTTTGGTGTGCTATCAATGGGAAATCTCTATTCATCAGCACATATTGCACATTGTCATTCCAATTATAATTGGCCCCAAATTCTTAAAGACTCTGTGTAAGTGCAAATAAGTCCAATGAAGCCAAAACGCTGTTGAGTACAACCTTGGTAACAGACTACTTCTGCTGCCCAGAGACCCACAAAGCAAAGGAGGGAAAATCTCATTCCCAGAAGGGGGGTGATTAGGTGATAGATTCATTATTTTTTGATAATACACAGAACACTAATTTTTAAAACACTGAGGTTTCATGAGATTCTGAATAAAGTTTCTTCTATATAATATGCATAATATAACATATAATAACTCGTTCTATTTTTTGTTTCAAAGGTTGGTAATCCACATATGTATCCTCACATATAGTTATAGAATCTCACAGTAGGAAGAGACCTCAGTGTCCATCTAGTCTAATCCATATCTGAAAAAGAGTCCTCTAATCAACAAAGAGCTTATCCAGCCTCTGCTTAAAGACCTCTGATGAAGGGGTACGCACTACCTGGAGACCTCTTATTGTTTATGTTTGTTTTGGCTTAAGAAAGAAATTTCTTATGTTGTTTGGTAGAGAAGGAAAGGAGGAAGAAGGCTCCCTTCTTGGACTCTGAGTTTTACAACACATAAAGTTTCAGAGAAAATTGGGAGCTATGATTGTTAAGAATCCTTTTCTGTGTATCAAGTCTAAGTTTTCCTTTATAACTTTCATCCCTTGCTCCTAGCTCTGCCCTCCGGGACCAAGCAGCTTAATTCCTGTTCTATGTCATTCTGAAATACTTCTATGGGTCTGTGATCGTATCAGTATGAGTATTCCCTTTAATACTGTGAATTGTAAACCATCCTTACCTGCTCAGTTTGCACAGAATTTTTCAGATGCTTGAAGACAACTGTCATCCTCCCCTCACCCTATTCCCCACCACATGTCTTCTCTTGTCCATTTTATACAGTGCCATTTTCTTCAATTGATCCTGACACACATGAACTCAAGGTCCTTCACTGGCATAGTTGACATCCTCTGGGCATACTTCTCTTTTAATTAGAAAAGTCAATTCCATCCCTCAACTACATTGGGTTAGAGTTTTTCAGGTAGATAATAACTTAGAAAAAATATGGCTTATAAAGGAGCGTCAGCCCCATTCTCATCATTGCAACTACCATGTGTTAATCCAAGAGCCATCATCATTGTGTGCAAGTAAGAAGGACCAAAAATAGTACAACTGATGTGAGCCAAAGTGATTGCTGGTAGCAACTTGGATCATTGCATTTACACGTAGTGATTTACCAAGGTACCCTCAGAAGTTAAATCTTCCACTATACATCCTGCTACCCATTTATCACTTTAAAAAAGATGTTATTTTTCTTTTTGGATGAAATGTTTGTTCTCAGATTTAGACTCATCCCAAATGTAAGCTCAATTCAGGATGACTGGACTAAGATGCATGAGGTATTTTGCAAGTAAAATGTAGTGGGGGCAAAAAGGAAATATGAAATGTCTTGTGCTACTAAAAGGGATGAATTGACCCTTACTAGTTGTGTGGTCTTAGGCAAGGTTGCTTCATCTTTCTGAGACTCATTTTTCTCATTCGTAAAATGAGAGCGTTAGATTAGATAATCTCCATTTTACAGATGAGAAAACTGAGGACCAAGGGAGGAAGCAAAGAGCCTCTCACAAGGGTAGCAAGTAGATCTAGAATTTTCACATGGGCTCTCTGATTCCAGCCTCTTATGTCTCAAAATTTTTTCCTTAAAAGAAACATCTCTAAGAGTTTAGCAAATATAAAATCAAAACTATGAAAGAGCCAGTGATCACAGAACCACATGAGAGTTGATCCCAGCATCTGCCTCCATGTTCTGCCCCACCTCCCCGCTGTGTGCTCAATGAACCTTATTGACTCAGTGACCAGCATTCTTCCCTGGAGACCCATTGCAGTTGGCCATGACACAACAGAATGGAGAATAGATCTCATACCAGTGCCGATAAAATATTGACATTAGCATCTATCAAGGTAAAAATAAACCTGGCATCTTGAAGCTGCCGTTACTTCCAGCTTCCAGCTGTGTTGCATGAGGGCTTCAGAAAGAGTGCTTGGTGTAAGGTTGAGCATTTAATGTAGGCGAATAAGGGAGTGGCTGTGTTTAATTGTCCATGTAGTGACCTTGAGGTAGCTAGGCAAAGAATTAAAAAGTTAACAGTCGAGTAATGTAACTTCCCCCATATCCCTGGGATTTACAACATTATTCAGGGATTTGATTTGGCCTTTACGAGTACTTCCACTAGGCTAATGCTTATGTAATTTTTCAGAGGTCAGGAAAATAAGTCCCCATTACTGTAGGCATAAAGATATCTATTCTTCAAGCTCCTTCTTGAAAGGAACACATTTCAAAAGAGAGAATTAAGCTGAATCTTTTAAAAAAAATCTTTGAAAGAGGCTGTGAGAGACTGTGTCAAAATAGACAGAATACTTGACTTTAGATTCCAACCTTGCTGCTGACAGTTACTAGCTAGGTGCATGACTGTGGTAACCTCTCTAAAGCTTAAACAACTCTCCAGGACTGGGGACAGTGGGAAGAGAATTAGATTTGGAGGAAGATATCTAGAGTTCAAAACTTGATTTTGGCATTTGCTATCCTGTGGTCCTGGGCAAGTCATTTTCCTTCTCCGTGATTCAGTTTCTCCATCTGTAAAAATGAGAGAATTAGACTAAATCGATTTTGAAGTCTCTTCCAGCTCCAGATTTATGATCCTATGAGGAGTTATTGGTGGGCTTCAGTAGATAAAGAAGGTTCTCATACCAGCAAAAATCATAAGTCCTTGAAATTCAAGGTTATGGTACCAAAAATGCTGATACATGTGGAAATATATATAATTAGCAAGTTAATTCTATATGTATATGTGTGTATATCGGTATATACGCATATATAATTACACATATGTATATACGCATATAACATATAATTATACATATATAATACATGTATAGGTTTGTGTATAAATGCATCTGTATACATCTCCATCTCCATATATACATATGTGTGTATATGTATAGAAAATCACTTTTAAGCCCTTATCAACCCCACTGGTTCGGTTTGACAAAAGTGCTTAATAATTCTGGCCCCCAGGGGGCACCAACCTCTTAGTAAAGTTTTCATGATAGTCATGCTCCAGAGATAACCTTTGCTTCCTTCTACTGGATTTACAGAGATGCCCAAGTCACATCCAATATTCCAGGAAGATCTCTGAGATCCCCTAAGGGGCTCCTTTGGCTCATTATGGAGCCCAGGTGGTGGTGCAAGCTCAATCCAAAATGATTGCTTTCCTCCATCCTACCCCTCCCCCCATAAGCTGAAAGGGTCACGAGGTCCAGGCCAACCCATCACTGGCACTGCCGCCCTTGACCAAAATGCCATTCTGGGTTTTCTGATAAAATGATTTTAGTCAACCAGGAGCTGATTTCGGTTCTGAGAATGTGAAGAAGTGGAGAAGGGGGAAAAACACTGTATAGAATCATGTATAGGTATAGATTTTTAGAGTCAGAAGGAACATTAGAGGCCATAGAACCAGAGGTCTACAGCTGGAAAAGATCTCCAATTTCCTCATTTTACAGATAGGAAACTAAGGCAAAGGAAGGTAGTTAACTTGTCCAAGGTCACACAGGTAGCTAAGTGACAGAACAAGGATTTGAACTGAGGTCCTGGGATTCTAAATCCAGGCTCCCTTCCCTGCCCCTCTGCACCAGGCTCCCTCTCCTATAGACTTGCTTTTGAAAAGTAGATGCTCAAAAACTCTCAGATCTTGGTTGATGTTTTTTGGTGGGTCAGTATTTAAATAGCTAAATCACTCTGGGAACAAATAGGAAGAAGGAAACATGAGGGACATTTAGGCAATGCAAAAACCAAAAGTTATCAACAAAAATTTATTTCTTTTTTTAAAAAGACTGAGAGAGAATCTTTATTCATTAGATGCTTCAGGTACAGCTCCCCGATTTACAGAAAAGTGTATTAATGCATCTTTCATTATGATAGAGTTTTGGCCCATAAAAGTCAACTCTGAGCATAGAAAAGGCAGGTGGATCCATAGCATTGACCCCTGTCCAATAAATTACTCTGTTTTACATGGTTCAAAGTTAGGCTTTTATTTGGTTTTAAATTAAAAAAATAAATTTCATTATTAAATAGTGAAATGAATCTAACTAATGTTTACATAGTAGCTTACTTAGGAATATACCACCAGAGGAAAAATTATGGTGTAGGCCACCCAAACTAAAATCATTTTAATGTTAGGTTTTTTTTAAGTCCAACAGTGGCATAATTCAATTAAACCAAAATGCAAAGTCTTAAATGTATACAGTGGATGTTGGAAGTAAACCACTCAGTCTAATGCAACCGGAAACTAATTTCTGCATCAAAGTTAATCATTCCCAGTACTATACCACAGTGCTAATGTCATCAGCTTCATCTGCTTTCTTTTGCCTGCTTGGCAGGGATTTCAAGTATTCTAGGTGCCTCCTGGCATCCTCCTGATTCTGCCGTACATAATATACCACATAGGATATCACCATGGTGAACCAGCCAAACATGGTGACCAGCATGGCATAGTCGGTAGTCTTTTTGGGAAGGTTACAGAGGTCAGCATCGTTGGCAGCATTAAGGAAAGGCCTCCCGGCATGTTCATCCAGCACGGAAGTCTTACAGATGACGTTGTTCGCTGTCTCATGGTTAGACGCCATGCTCTTCAAGACCTGCTGTAAAGTACAGTCACAGTGCCAGGGATTGTTGGCAATCCTGGCCCTGGCCTTCAGGTTGTTGAAAGCATTTTTGTGAACACTCTGAATTCGGTTGTCGGATAAGTCCAACGTCTGCAGGGTCTCTGCCACCCCCTTGAAGGCATGCTCATCTATAAACTCGATGCCATTTTTGGACAAATTGAGAACTCGGAGCTGATGCAAGTCCTTAAAAATCTCATTGGGGATGGACGTTATCTGATTAGAGTCTAAGTAAAGGAGGACTGTTTCAGGAGGAAGATCTCTGGGGATCTCCTTGAGGTTCGCATTGCTACAGGTGACATTTAAACCTCCAGAGGAAGAACAAAGACAGCCTTTGGGACACATACTGGCTGAATGAAAGCACAGTATCATGAGGACAAAACTTTGTAGGAGGAGACACATGGAGAGGGAACGAGTTAACCACAGGTCTACCAAATGCATGCTGGGACGTCAGCATAATCACAAGCCCATTCCTCATTTACCCCGACAAAGGTGGCAAAGGGTCCAGCCCAAGTCTAAAGAACGCCTCTTTGCTTTAGCCAATGGGTCAATAGGCTGCCGTTAATGTGTGTGGATCTTCCTTGCTCTCCTCCTCCTTACAGAGATACCTGAAGAAAAAAGGAGGCAAAGGCAATTAGTTCATTTTGGAAAGGATTGTGAAGCATCATTAATATAAAACTAGAAGTGGCTGCAGAGGTCACAAGCTTCCTTCATGGCCTGGCTCAATGTGAAGCCTTTCCTGATCTTCCCTCCTCCCCGTTGCTAGCACCTTTCCTCCCAAATCACCTCAAATCTGCCTGGTACCTGCACACGTAGGTACTTCATGCTGTTGGCTGGATTCTAAGCATCTTAAAGGATTATTGATTTTTTTTCTTTGTCTCTCCAACCTGTCCCTGCCCCATCTCCATTTATCCAGTTTTCTAGTATTTTGCTAGCCTCCACATACTCTGAGCTTCAGCTACACCAACCACTTGTTGCTCCTCCCATGCGCTAGGCCATGTCCTTACCCTGTAGATTTGCTCTGGCTGTCCCCCACCCCTTGTCCTCCCTCCATGCCCCTCTCTGCCTCCCTCTGAGGCTACCTTCCATTTACACTGCATATGTCTTTATACCATTAGTTATTTATTAATGTCATTCGTTGTCTTCCCCGTTAGAATATGAACTCCTTCATGACAGAGACCACATTCTTGCCTTTGCCATCCCCGATGTTTTACATAGTGCACAGCTTAATAAACGCTTGTGGACTGACTGACCCAGCACCTAGCACAGTGCCCATTATTTAATAAATGCTTGTGAACTGACTTTTCCAGTATTACCATTTTACAGATGAGGAAACTGAGGCTAAAAGAGGTTAAGAGACTTGCTCAAGTTTACACGGGTAGATCCAGAGATGCAGCTAGGTGGCACAATGGTTAGAATGCCAGACCTAGAGTCAGAAAGAAAGATGTGAGTTTGAATCCTGTCTCAGACACTTATCAGCTGTGTGACCCTAAGTCCTTTTATTTTTAACCTCTCATAGCCCCATATATCAACAAGAAAATGGGGAAAACAGTAGCACCTACCTCACAGGGGTTTTGCAAGGACCAAATGATATAAGTGCTATGTTAAATTAGCCATTATTATCATTAGTAATAATGATGGTTAATAATAAACAATAAAATAAATAAAATAGATTGACGATGATGGTGATGATGATAATGATGGAGATGATGGAGATGATAACCAAGTCCTTTGATTCAAGGACCACAACTCTTTCCATGGGAGAATTCTGGAAGTCAGGTTACAACTAAAAATGTTCCACAATGGCTAGCATTCTATGTGGACTGGAAGGAGCATGACACAGGTAATTTTCATCAATGCCGATGGGAGTTATCTACATTATGAGAGTGGCCTACATGAATCTCTGGTGCCCAAAAGAGTCATCACTAAAGGACAACATTTCTGAGTTCTAATCTTTGGTTAGACTCCATTACAGTGGGCAGTTGTGGTCTCCCCACCATCCCCTCCATATCCTGTGTATCTCCAAAGTATGATAACAATGAATTTTAATTGAATTTAAGCCTACCTCCCCCACCACCTATCTTTCTCACAATAACCAATGGATATGTCAATACCTCTTAGCTTTGCATTTTGACAACAATAAGAATTCACACTAATATTTTGTGATTTATCACCACAGACAGGAATACTTTGTAACTGTTTAAGAATAGATATGGAAAGGAGAATCTTTAACTGAAGGGTTTTTTAACTGAGTGAATGAATAATTTGCTAAATGAATTAAAGGATGAGTAAAGGGAGAGGATGGCTCCAGCATTAATATTTACATTAAGTTGTTGGTTAACAATGTTTGCCAAAGAAGTCTTTCCCTTGGGTTGTTAGCCTCATACAGGATGTTTTTTAAGGTTTTTTTTTTAACAGAATGCTCTATTTCCAAAGAATCCTGTCTCCTTTTTTTTTCTTTCCCCCCTCTCTCTTCTAAACCATATATGTGTCTTCCTCCCTAATCAGATCTTCAGATATGAGAGATCCACAAGCCTTTTCAATTTTCTCAGTAATAGGAATTATGTAATATGAGTACTAAGAACCATTGGCCTATCAGACTTCAAAGGTAGGCAAATTTTGTGCCTTCCTATTTAAAAAAAAACAATGAATTTCTAAGCATGGCAGGTCCCATTTCTACCTTTGTATCCAGAAGGCAGCTCAAGCTGGGTGAAGTATATTTATGTAGAAATGATAGACAGGGAGGTCCACTGAAAAGAGGAATCCCTCTAGACATCCATAGAATGTGAGGAAGTTTGCAAAACCCTGGCTTCTGATAGTGTTCCTGTGGGTTGGGAGGGTAGTGTTCGTGAGGCTGGCTCCCACCAATTGCACTTAGTAGCAGGTCACAGCTGTTATCGGGGTTCTCAAGCCTTGTCGAGTGACAGTTCAGGGAATGACCAAGTAATTCACAATGATGTCATGAAATTCTCAAAAACAGTGTTTAAATCAATATAAATTTTTAGCAAATGAAATATGTCACCCACTTTTTTTAAAGGGGAAGGAGTGAAGTTTGGGGGGGGATGAACAATGGTGGAGTGTTATAATTTCTAAACCACTGGGAATCCTTAGTGTACAATGTCAAGAATGGATCACAGAATTGTAGATTTAGAAACAAAAGGGACTTCAGTGTTCTTTGAATCCAGCCCTCTCATTTTACAGATAAGAAAACTGAGGCCCAGAAGTTGAGTGACTTGCCCAAGGTCACACAGCTGGATAAATATATGAGATCAGATTTGAACTCAAGTTTTCCTGACTCTGAACACAGTGTCTTCCCCACATACCATCCTACTCTTCTACATTGACATTCCCTTGCCCCTATCTTTTTTTTAGGTCAGACCTCTGATTTGATTGGTATGGGAACTCCCAGTAAGGAAACTCCCTTTACCAATATAAATCTGTACCTCCTCTGCAGTGAGTGGTTAAGTAACTCTTCCAGGGTCATAGAGTCAATATATCAGAGGTGGCACATGAGCCCATGTGTCTCACCTCCTGGGCTACTTCTCTATCTGCATTGTACTGCCTCTGAGATTTTCGAAGGAAAAGATTCATTCCTTGGTTTTCCATGTTTTAGGGATCTTCCAAAGCATGACTTCTTTAGGCCTTGCAAGTTCCCTAATTAAAGCTAGAGTCAACAGATGCAATGATGAGCTGAGTCTGAGTCCCTCTGCTATTTGCAGCATGATTTGGGTGACCCCTGAAAATTCCTTGCCAATTTCTGAACCATTTCCTTCATGTACAAAATGGGGGAGATGACGCTTGTCCTGCAAATTCACAGTTGTTACAAGGATCCAAGGAGGTAATGGGCATGAAGTACTCTGTTGACATGAGCAACTACTGTACTCCCCCTTATCCATGTGGAAACTTGGACCGGCATCACAGGGTCCACTATTGTTCTAGGAAGTGGCTTTAAGTGCATGGTATATGTGCTTAGAGTTTTGAACCTGGAGTTAGGAAGATTCAGGTTAAAATTGTACCTCAGACACTTATAAGCAGTGTGACCTTGGACAAGTCACTTAACTTGTGCAAGCCTCAGTTTTGTGAAAAGGGGGTAAAGAGACAACATGGTACAGTGGACAGAAGGCTGGTCTTGGAGTCAAGAAGACCTAGGTTCAAACCCCACTTATCACCTTAATATTCTCACACTTAATAGCTTTGCGACCCTGGGAAATTCACTTAACTTATCTGATTTCAGTTTTCTCTGCTATGAAAAAGGGATAAAAATAGCACCCACCTTACTGGATTAATGTGAGGCTCGAATGAGATAATATATGTAAAGTGTCCTGCAAAGTATTCCATAAATGTGGGCTACTAATTGCAGCGTTCATCTCTTTGAACCCCTTAACATATTATGTAGCTGTGACTATAACAGGAACACTCTCTGAAATCAGAGGAACTAGGTTCGAGTTCCACCTCTAATATTGTTTATGTTATCACAATATAGTATTAACTGGGCCTCAGTTTCCTCATCTGTCAAATGAAGAATTATATTAGGTGGCCTCTACAATTGCTTCCAGCTCCAAGTCTATCATGCTGTGCTCCTATGATTCCCTAAAACATTTTGCTTTCTTTCCATTTTGAGTTGACAACTGTCCAGAAAATAAATTTGGGAGAAAACTCTCTGGTGACGGGGGGTGGGGAAGTGATAATGGCAGGAAGGGAAAGACAGGGTTTGACCAAAGTGACTTGAGGGCTCCTCTCCCCTCCCCTCCACCAAGTCCCCTACCATTTAACAGTGAATCAGCCAATAGATAACAAGGGTTTTGAAAGGGCCCTGTGCCAGGGCCACAGTACACTTGCACACGTAATGTGGATGGTCTAACTTAGGATCATAGATTCCAAGCCAGAAGGAATCTCAGAAATCATGGTCTCCACCCAGCTTCTGATACTGAAGCCCGGAATATTTAAGTGTCTTGCCTAGAGTTGAATGGGTAGTAATTGGTCAATCCAAGATTTGAACCTAGATCCTTTGACTTTAAATCTAGTATTTTTGCTATTACCCCACCTCGAAGGATTGTTCTGAAGACCAAATGAGACAACATATTTTAATTACTTTGTAAACCTTAAAGCAACATAGAAATGCTAACTGCTGTTGTTGAACTGAGCAAAAACTCACACATATAGATCACTTCACAGTTTACATAATGCTTTGCAAAGGGCACACCTGTGAGGCAAACATGTTATTCTTCCCCTTTTATAGAAGAAACTTGTGCTCAGGAAAGGGCAGTGACTCACCCAAGGCCACACATCCACTGAAATGGCAGACTCAGTCCAGGAACCCAGGGCTTCTAACTTCAAGAACAAGCACCTTTCTGCCTGCAGTTTCAGAAGTCTCATGGCCAAATCGTGTCCCACCAACTCACTCCTAACCCAGCTTATTTTGTCCAGGTGTTGGCAAGAGAAAGGTTTAGTAGAAACCAGGTGGAGAGAGAGCCACCACCAGGTTTCCAAAGGGAAGAATTGAAGGCTCACAGTGCTACAGTAACTCCCTCTGAGACAGAGAGGTCATCGGGTGCTGGTATCACCCACATTTTATGGATTATGAGATTAACACTCAGATTCAAGGATTTGCCCTTGGTCAAAGAATGAATGAAGATAGCATTTGAGTCAAAAGCTTCTGACTCCACCTCCCGGGTTCTTGAGTGGAAGAAGTAGAATGGGGCGGGGTGGGGGGGAAGGGGACAGATATAGAAAAATAGGTATAGACAGGAGATTACATAGTAGCTCACATAGGAAGACCTTTTACTACCTACTTTTCCATTACTCATCTACTGTGAATTCTCCTCTCCTCTTTTCCTCTCCTCTTCCCTTTCCTTCTCTTCCTTCTCTTTTTCTCTTCTCTCCTCTCTTTTTTTCTCCACTCCTTTTTCTTTTCTTTTTAAAAATGAACTTACTTTAAATTATATGGTATTAACCTGGGATCCGCCAAGGGGGATAGCTTTCAGGGGGTCTGTGAACTTGGAGTTTTTTAAAAAAAAATCTTTATCGTCGTTCACTTGTAGCTGAACTTTAGCATTTTCTTCAATTATTTAAAAACATGATGCTGAGGAAAAACTCCATAGGCTTCCCCAGACTAAGTATCAAAAGTGGTCCAGGACACACAGAAATAGTCCAGAATCTCTGTCTTGTTTTTAAAGCTAGGCAACATCTGAAAATGCTGAATTTGGAAAATCTAAATCAATCACCCTTCCTGATAACTCACCTTCTCTTGTCTAGTGTGTGGGGCGGGGGGAGGAGTGCTAATTACCTCGTTATGATTCATGGCAAAGAAGCAAGCTTTTTGCTACCAACATGAGGTCTCTAACCTGAGTCACATCCTCAGCTAGAAAGGCTATCAGTGGGAGAAGGGGCCACAAGGGGGCTTCTCTAGGGCCATGTTCTCCTGCCCTGGTCTGCCCTGATCTGGCTTACTTGGTCTGAGGTCACCTTAGCCCAGGGAACTGCAACCATTGATTACTCTTGACCTGTGGTTCACCCTTGGCTTGATCACACCAGCCCCAGGAGGGCTGTGCTCAGGATTAGGTAACCTAGCCAGCCCTGGATGGTCTTCAAGACCCAACACACACTAGAATTTTAATTGCTTGTGGGCTAGTTACCCAACAGAGCACAGAACAGTGCTAAAGGCTCACCTCCTTCACAGCTGACTGATGCTCTGAGTCACAGATAGGAGGATTTGATACGGATGAAGCATTTTAAACAGTCACCGCTCCCAGAAAACAATTAGGGTTGGCATTGTCAAGTTGAACATTGAGGATGACTCTGGCAAATCATCCTTCTGAGGCAGAGCTGAGACTCTCTGCCTACTCCCCCACCACAGTTCTCTCTGGGGGAGTTACCCACCTCTGGTGGCACTGATGTTGGAGCAATTGATTGCTAAAGGACCAATAGAAAAGTTCCCATTAAGACATGAGGAAGTAATCTTTACTGAAAAGGAATGGAGAGGGAGAGGCAGTTTGGTACATTGGCAAAAAAAGGTCAGAGTCAGGAAGACCTGAGTTTGAATCCCAATTGCCACATATGGCTGTGTGACCACAAGCCAAAGAGCTAAAGTTCTCTGAGTCTTAGAGAAGCATCAGGGTGCAATGGGAAAAGCATCGATCTGGAGTCAAATCCTCTTTTCTGGGCCTAGTCCAAATCTATAAAATGAGAATACTGGCGTATATAGCCATCCGATTAGAAATCTGCATTCCTCTTCCTTCCCAGTAAGGTCAGAGACCAATTCTCTTTCCCTTTACCTCCCAGGGCCATTGTGAGGATCAAATAAGATAATGAAGATAAAGTTCTGTGGAAGCTTTAAACAAATACAATATGAGTGATAGACGTTTTAATTAATTGGTAAGATCAGCTAGAGCTCATAATCCCAAAGTACTCCAGGAATGCCAAGTCACCTCTAAGCCTCCAGGAGCCACTTCTGAGAATGTCATTAGGGGTTAATACTAGAAATAATAACATCTTTACTCAGATAACGAATTTGCTTGGAAATGTACAGACTGTTTCCCTTACAGCACCCCACAACAGAGATACCTTAGGCTAACTAACCCAAAGTGGGGGCCTGCCCATTTGGCCTGCAACAGAGATGGTTTTAGGCATGCCAAAGACCCCACCGCCGCCACCATCAAACATAAATTATCTGGTGAGGAAGTATCTTTTGTGGTATTTCCCCCTGTATTTTATTTAAATTGTTTTTTTACTAATGTCTTTCTAAAAATACTAGACATCTCCAGATTTATTCTCTGACCCCTTTTCATCTCTGTGAACCTTGCTTCGTAACAAAGAAAAATCAACCAATATAATGTATGCAACATTTTGAATAGTCCATATCTCAAAATCTCATGAAGTTCTTTCGCAATGAAGGTAATCAAATTGTAAAACTATGGCCTGGTCTATTCTATAGGGAAAATCAAAAGTCATAGGAAAGTCCTCTATTTGCTATCATTTATTGCTGGTCCAGGGCAACAAGAAAACCCTCATGCCCACAGTTAAGACCATGGGCTCATATTCATGGGTAAGAGCCTTCTGACAACTGACATCTTCTACAACGCTTCAGAAGGGTTCCTTTTATCTACGGCCATGCCACTCTGAAGGTGCCCGATGACATCAGAAAGACACCTCCTGGGAGGGCCCTAAAGGCATCATAATTGTGACATGTCAGCGTTGGACTTGGAAGGGGCCTTAGAGGTCAAGTAGTCCATCTCCCTCACTTTACAGATGAGGAAACTGAGGCTGAGAGAGATGTAGATGAAAAACCCCTGCACAAAGTAAGTGGCAGAGCCGAGATTTGAATCCAGCTCTTTCTGACTTCAAAACCAGCCATCTTTTCAATGAGATAAAGGATTATCAGACTTAAGAGATGAATGGAACTTTTGAATTCCCCTCATTCTCTGTATGAGATAGATGGGTTGCACAGTGGATAGAGCACTAGGTCTCCAGACCTGGGTTCAAATCTACCTTCAGATACTTATTATATGTGTGACCCTGGTCAAGTCACTTAACTCTCACCTGCCTCAGTTTCCTTGTCTATAAAATTGGATTAATAATAGTAACTACATCTCAGGATTCTTGTGAGGAAAAAAAGGAGATAAATATTGGTAAAGTGCTTTATACACCTCTTAGCATTGTCTAAATATTAACTATTAGCTAGATAGGTCACTGAGGTCCAGAAAGAAAGAAGTAGTGGGTTCAGAATCACACAGGTAATGATCTGAACCCAGGCCTCCCAACTCCAAATTAGGTTTAGAGTTTCTCATTTTTTTTCTTATCAGCTGCCCCTCAGTTCACATTTAGGAATGAGCAATGAACAGTTTTTTTTTTTTAAAAAAATTCTCATTTCTAAAGATACAGGATGGATAAATATAGAGGGGAAGTGACTAGAAATGTTACCAAACTCTATGAAGAGGAGTGAACATGAGCTGAAAACATAATGAACTGGGTTGTTAATCATCGAAAAAAATAAGATTAGCCACAGCAAAGCAGAGTGGCTGCACTGTTGTGAATACAGCGTCTCTTAAAAAAAGCCCATGGACACTGAATCAGGGCCTGGAAGCCTGCTGAGCCATCCGGCCACCGCTCTCTTCACTGGTAGGGAGAGCTCCCCTCCCCTACTTGTGCTTTTGAAATCAGCATTGCGTGTTAGTCTGGGGGTTCTAGTCAATGTCTGGATGAGAGAGAGAGAAAGAGAAAAACAGAGAAGGAGGGAGGGAAGGAGAGACAGACAGACAGACAGACAAAGACACAGAGACAGAAAGGGAGGGGAAAGACAAAGACAGAAAGTGAAACAGAGAGACGGGGGAGAGACAGAGACAAAGACAGAATGTGAAACAGAGAGAGAGAGAGAGAAAGAGAGAGAGAGAGAGAGAGAGAGAGAGAGAGAGAGAGAGAGAGAAGGAAGAAAATTAAAACTGGATGGAACCCAAGATGTCTATTCTAGCCCCATTATTTTCCAAATGAGGAAACTGATGTCCAGAGGAGTTGTCAGTTATGTAAGGTCACAGAGGAAAAAAAGCAAACAGAGTCAAAATTTGAACCCAGCCACTCTGATCCCAAATCACGGACTCAATCAACAAGCATTTATTAAGCTCCTACCATGTTAGGCACTGTGCTAATCTCTGGGAATTTAAAGAGCAAGCAGTCCCTGGCCATATGAAGACAACATTTCATCACAGGAGCCAACAAGTAGACCTATAAGTATATTTAAAATAATTCACTCTGTTCCCCATTCCACACTACTTCTCCCAGAGGAGAAAGCATCCCATACTCTGTTTCCAGATGTGAGTGTTTTGTGGAGCATCTGGTGGGTCTACATGCCTCACATCCTTTGCATCTCCATTTGGACTGATGAATGAATATGCATACTTTGGACCAAGGTTGGTTTCATTTAGCTTCACTCTTTCTTTCTCTGGTAGGGAGGGGAAGTCTGCTAAAAATGGCTTTATCTGGGCAGTAGACTGACTAACCTGCTGTTGGCTTTGCAGGGCAATTTGAATGTTCACAATTATACATACATTTAAGATGGAATAACCCCATTTCTAGGTCATGTGAGGCAATGGCAACAGAGTCAATGGACATAGGTTCAGATCCTACATCTGACTTAGCACCTATGTGACCTTGGGTAAGTCTCTTTATCTTTCTGGGCCTCAATTCCATCAACTGAAGAATAAAGGGGTTAGACAGGGTGATTTGGTGAGTTTCCTTTCAATTTCAAGAACTTCTCTGGGGTATTAGGGACTATACCCTGGTTTGTCTTCTAAGATGGTACAGTGGATCTGGAGTGCTAGGCCTGGAGGTAAGAAGACTCATCTTCCTGAATTAAAATCAGGCCTCAGACACTTACTAGCTGTGCGACCCTGAGCAAGTCACTTAACCCTGTTTGCCTCAGTTTCCTCATCTGTAAAATTAATTAGAGAAGGAAATGGAAAACCACTCTAGTATTTTTTGTCAAGAAAACCCCAAATGGGGTCATGAAGAGTCAGACATGACTGAAAAACAACTGAACAAGGAGAGATCAAAAATAGGAAGGTACTGATTTATGACTCAATATGGGAAAACTGTGATTGTTTATTCATCAGTCCTCACAATTAATCCATAATTTCTCATTACGCACTCCCTTCTATCCTTCCTACCCAATACAGCCAACAGATGAAAGGCCATCCTAGACAATGATCATACCTATGCTGATGACGCTAAGTAGGAAGAAACAGAATGACCATGGGAAAGAGATAGCTGAGCCCATGTACATATGGCACCCAGTAGGTGTTTAATAAATATTTCCTAAATTATGAGAAATACAAAGAGAAATGTAAGGAGTAAAAACAAGAGATACCAACAAAAGTTTTTTTTAATTTAACACATATATCAGAAACAGGAAAGAAGATAGGAAACAGGTAAGTATGGCCCAGAGGAAAGACTATGTTCTTTGCTATCAGAGTCTATGGGTTTGAATCCTGGCTTGGCTATTACTACCTGTGTGACCTTGAATATGTCACTTAATTGCTCTCAGCTTGAATTTTCTCCTCTGTAATATGAAGAGTGAGTGGATTGGATGACCACCGACCCCATTCAATTCTAAAACTATGATTTCAGAAAAAAAGCATCTCTTACAGTCAGGGAATCATAGGATCCATAATTGAGAACTTGGAGGGACATTGGAACTCACATCATCGAGACTTAACCCATTTTACAGATAAGGAAACCAAAACCCATAAAGATGGAGTGACTCATTGCAGGTCTCACAAACAAAGCTTCATCCTCCATCAGGCACAGTCAGAAAAATGCTTAGGACCAATAAAAACTATAGGACCTATAAAAAGATTTGGATCCCCCATTTTTGTTAATAATATATAACTGGAATAGATTTGTACATTCTAATGTATATATGCAATGTAAATATTTACAATGTAAATATACAATATATTTATACAACTTTATATATTTATGCGCAAATGTCTCAAGGACAGGCACAGTGTTTGTACAAAGATGCAAAGGAAGCCACGCCAATGTCGATCTTCCTTTCATGAAGATATTAACACCAAAGATGCACTTTTTGCTACTTTTTCATTGTGAAATGAGAGATACTTAGCAAACTGCATCTGCCAAAGGGCCTATATACAATCAAAGTCGTTGGCTTATGGGAGCCTTAATCTAGCCCTGAACAGAAGTCATACAGAATAATTGAACATGCTCGATTTGGAAGCAGGAGACCTGCATTCATTTCCCAGCTCTGCCACCCTTGAGGAACCCATTTCCCTTCTTTAGGCCTCAATTTCTTCATCTGCAGAGTGAAGGAGTTGAGACCAGACCTTTGCATTGCCATCTTTCTTCTGATCAAACAATAGTAGAACTTAGATTCAAACCCAGTTTCTCAGAGTCCAGTTTCACCAAGAAGTTGACATTCGGACTAGAAGCTGGAAGGGGGCATATTTTCCACTCTTCTCTATGCAGCTGAATTATGGAAGCCAGGTCTTCCCTTTCCCATTGCGGATTGCAATGTGTGTATGTGTGTGTGTGGGGGGGAGAAGATAAAGTAATAAAAATTCATCATTGAAAGAACTTGAATATTTGCTCCAATAAAAATTATGCTGATGATAATGACAACAACAATAAAGCGTCTTTCTGATAAGGCTTTAGCAGTACTGGGCAGACATCGATCACTGTCCTCCACAGACAGGAGGTTGGCTTAATTCCCATAATATCAGCAAGTCTTATTAAAGTATATTTTTACCGCTTTACATGAGATAGTTCATATAAGCTGCATAGCATCATGGATGCTGAGGCAGCCTCAGAGTCGGGAAGGCCTGGGTGCAGGGTTACCACAGACAAGCCCCTTCATCCCTGAAGGAGCGAAACAAGCATTTGTAAAGCACTTACTGTGTTCCGGGTGTTTGCTCAGTGCTTTTCAAATTCTGTCTCATTTATCTGTGTCCCAGAAAACTCTCTTCCCGATTGAGTTATAGAGAAGTTGCAGATTTTCATTGGTGGGGGAGGGGGGGATTTCCTCACTGAGAATTCTGTATACCAACGAAATCAAAAAAGTAAACAAATAAAAAAGATAATGGTTTCCCCTGTTTTGAAGTTTATTTTGGGAAAAGTTGCCAAGCCAATCCCATGATTTAGAAAGATTGAATCAGGTGGGAATCTGCTACAGGGAGCAAGAACTGCTCTTCCTTAATCCCCTCCAATCCTTGGATGACATTTTAAAACTTCCTCCTACCCTGCTCTCCCTAGAAAAGCAGGCAATAAAAGATTCCTTTTCACTCCGAGTCAATGTTCCTGTTTGGTCCTTCACTCCCCCAAGAATGATAACCACAGTTCTTTGCTGATGTTTATATTTACTATTTAGCAGGTTACAAGTTAATTGTGACTTCCTAGGGACCCATCCACCTCCTGCTGCTGTTTGCTTTTTCAACCCTATTATTATTTCCCAGCAGGTGCTTGTAGCCTTTTCAAATCCTGACACATGAATTGTGCAAAGAAACAGCAGCTGAAAGAGCCTGAGGTTTGGAATCAAAGGACCCAAGTTCAAATCCTGGCCCTTCCATTTATCACCTGAACAGCTACCGGCAAGTTGCTTATGGTCTTTGGGACTCAGTTTCCTTACTAGCAAAATGAAGAATTTAGACTTTGTGATTTCTAGGATCTTTTCCAATTCTAAATCTGTGGTCCTATAATATTTCCAAAGACTAGTGTAGTCTTGGACTCTAGGGCTGGAAGGGATTTTAGAGACATCTAATCCAAACACCTAATTCATAGATGAAGAAATAGATGCCAAGAGGTTAGTGACTTGCCCAAGGTCACATAGCTTCTACATGACAGCTGGAGAGAAAAAACCTAGATTTTCTGACTCCAAAAAGAGCTTTTTCAGAGCTTTCTTCAATCACTCAAAATTAATCAGTAAGCATTTATTAAGTCCTTACTATGAGCCACATTCTCAGGAATACAAAGAAAGGCAAAAACACTTGCAGAAGTTTACATTCTAATGTGTTCCCTCCACCTTCAATTATACCATCCAGATGATAGCACAAGCTGCTTCTGGATTAGCCAGTCCATGATGGATTTAGGTACTTTATAGCGTATAAGGAGAGATGATTAGCAATGTTGAAAAATGACCCTGCTTTGCCCTGCCACAAAATTACCACCTTCCCCCATTGGTCTCTGCAAAGGCTTCCACTGGCAACTCTGAAAATAGCCAAGCTTATAATAAATAGACTTCTGGGCTAAGTTGTTTGCAGAAAATGCCTGGAACGTGTTTTGTAAAGCTCAGAAGTGCTCTTTCCTAGGGATAATTAGTGAAGAAGTAACTCAAAGAATGCTCCAGCATTAACACTGGTACGAGAGTCATCTAATTCAACCCTTTCACTTGCAAGATGCAAAACCTGAGGCTGAGAGGAGGTAAGGGACCTACCCAAAGGGTCAGGACAATTCCCAGTGATAATACCAGATGCATATGGAATGCTTTAGGGCTTGCAGAAGCATTTTATATATAGCAACTCATTTGATATTTACAACAAGCTCATGAGAGTGGGAATTATTAACTTCATTTTACCAATGAATAAATGAGTGGGGTGAGGGGCCGTGTGGGGTGGCAGATAAGGAGTCATTCTCAAAGCCAGAAAGATCTGATTTCAAGTTTTACTCTAGGGGTCTTGGGACCCCTTTATGGTCTTAAAAATCATTGAGGACCACTCCACAAAGGACTTTTGTTTAGGTGGGCTATATTTATCAATATTTACTGCATTAGAATAAAAACAACAGTATTATTATGAAAATAATGTAAACCTTATAGATGCCTTGAAAGGGTCTCAGGACCTCCAAGGAGCCTCTGAACCATACTTTGTAAAGCAGTGCTGTAGGAAACACAGTAAGATTGTAAATTGCAGAGAAGGTGCTGACCCTGCATTAGGAGCAAGGTTTTCCTCACCCAGGAAGTGGACACAGGTCTAGTCTTTAGACCTATTACTGATGAGTAATCTGAGTTCTAGAGACATTATGTGATTTCCCTGTGGGATCATGTCTTGCAGTGATGGAGAATGCACTTGAACTCAAGTCTCTCCAAATTCAAAGTGCTTTTAGTCACTGCTTCCTTTACCGGGGGCTCAAACCCCAGCTCTGCCACTAACTCCCTCTGGGGCTCTGGACAAGTGACTATATCCTTTTCTGCACCATAGTTTCATCAACTATACACCAGGGATCATATCTGCCTTGTCTACTTTACAGATTTCTTGTAAGATTTAAATAAGCTGATATACATGAAGCTTTATATAAGTTGCAAAATGCTCTATAAATGCAAGCTTTTCTGACAGATGCAGGGACTGTCCATGGCACTAGATCCCAGATAGTCTGACCTCTCTTTCCTCTCTCCCTAATAAATTGTTCTTTTTATTATAATATGTATGTTTCAGGAAGAAAATAAATCACTTTCCTTCTGAATCAAGAGACCACATGCCACAATTGGAAGAGTTCACAGGTACCTTAGTTTTTTTGTGTGTTTCATGGACTTCTTTGGCAGTCTGGGAAAGGCTACAAACCCCTTTGCAGAATAATGTTTTGAGTTGCATAAAATAAATTATATAGGATTACAGAAAAAGCAATTATATTGAAGCATAGTCATAAAACATTTTTTATGAACCCTCAGTTAAGAACCTCTGATCTAGGCCAATCACCTTCATTTTTGGCTGATGAAACTAAGGCTGCGGAGGTTGAGTGTGTTTCCTAAGCAGAACAGCCTAGAGGTGAACCCAGGCTCTGTGGGTTCAACTGTTCAGCACTCCATCTATGCTGCTTGCTAACAATGAAAATTAGCCCATGAGTGACAGGGCAGATCTCCCCAAAATGACTCCAAATAGGACCGAGATGAGAAGCAGACATGGCTTCCCTATAGAATGGACATGACCAGATGCAGGACTTAGAGGAAGAAGAGATGTCAGAGATGGCACATGAGGCTATTCCACTGGGAAATTGGTTCTGCAGTGCTCTCTCCGCATTATTGCTTGGGGGTTCCACTGTCCTATGGCCTGAGGTGAGAGTCAATGACTGACACATAGTTAGGCCTCTCTCAGGAGCCAGTGAGCAATGCATACTTAGTTTCTTCTCCCAATCTAGAGCTGCTGAAAAGTAAGTTCAAGAGAAGAGCTGGATATCAGTGATACAATGAACCAATAGGAAGGCAATCTTCTAAGATACTTCCCCTCAAAAGTCATATAGTAATATGTTTTCCCTCCCCTCAGAGAGGCAGCATAGGGTTGTGAAAAGTAGTAGGACCTGGGACACCTGGGTTCAAGTACCAACTCCTGGCATTCATTAGCCTGGTGAGCTTTGGCACATCCCAATTTCCCTGGGTCTCAACCAATTCATATGTTAAAATGAAGGCACTGGACTAGACGGCATCCAATTTCCTAGCGCTAAATCACATGTGGCCTTGAGGCCATAGGTTCCCCACCCATGGAATAGTCTGTAAAAGGCAGTATGTTTGGAGCCAGGGATGCATTGCCTAAATTGTCTCTGTCTCAAAGAAGATTGTAGCAGCCAGATGTCCCAAAAGTCTTAGCTCAGTTTTGAACTTTAAAGTTTAAAAGAGCACTAAAAATTTTGGGACCCCTGCATATGCAAGTAAGGGAATACAAAAAAAAATCGCAAGAGGGGAAGAGAGAGAGACAAAGAGACACACACACAGAAAAAGATAGAGACAGAGACAGAGAGACACACAGAGAGAGACAGAGACAGACAGAGAGACAGAGACAGAGAAAGTTCTTATAACTGGAGAGATCTGGAAAGGCTTCATGTAAGAGATAGCATCTGAGCTGAGCCTTGAAGAGAGATATAGATTCCAAAGGTCACTAAATGGCATTCCAAGCATGAGGGCCAGCCTATACAAAGGCTTGGGGAAAGGAGATGGAATGATAGGTAATCATATAAGGGGAGGGAAGAGGCAGTCCATGAAATTTTTCAATATTTAAAAGGGGTCCTTGTACTCGGAAAGGTTGGGGACTTCTGCTCCAACAATGATGGAATACTATTTTAGAGATCTCAATGGCGACCACTCAGCAACTCAGACATGCAAAAATGAAGGGGATTTTCTGGGACAGAAAGATGTGTGAGTACAACCAAAGGTCAGTATCTGGTTTTTGTTTTATGGATTAAAGTTACTGCTGAGCATGGCATTTTCAGGGCCTTTCTTGGGCATCCAGCCACTCAAAAAGAGGACTGTATAAAATATCTGAACCCAGCACTCCAGTGAGTTGACAGGCAAGCACTCTCACAAGAACCATCCTGGAATACACTGAAATAAAACCCTATTGCAAACAACATAGGAAAGAAAGGTTCTGGAGATTACTGACTTAGGAGAGAAATAAAATGTCAGACTGATCCTGCCTCCAGGAAGGTAAACTGAAATCACCTAACAGATTTCATGCCCTACTGAGACAGTCAAGTGATTGCAGACCTTGAACAGTCTTCCACAATCCAATGGATCTCCTGGAAACCTAGAAGGGCCCTATCAAGTAGAGATGACTTCATGATCTGAGTCAACAAGGCAGAGAGCCACTGGATAACATTTTCAGATCTCTAAATTTCACTTTAGCTGTACACACGCACACAGTTACAAACCTCAGTCTTAGAAATAGCCTTAATAGCCATCTTGGCTGACCCACAGCCAAACAAGAATCTACGCTCTAGCATACCCAACATATGGCCATCTAGACCACCTGAAGACCTATTATGAATCTACTACCTCATGAGGCAGTCAAAGCCACTTTTACGTTGTTCTAATTGTGTTTTTAAATTTGTTTCCCCTGACATTGAACCTAAATCCTCCACTTCCCTAACCACAAACTCCTGAAGAGGTTCAGGGTAACACAGATTATAGCTGGAAGAGATATTAGAGGCTATCTAGCTCAAGTCCCTCAATGAACAATGATGAAATGGAGGCCCTGGGGAAGTGATCTGTGCAAGGCCAAACAAGGTTTAGGCTTCTTTACAACTTGTCCCCATCCTCACCTGTAGTACTGCAAACACCTTCCTAGCCCCTGGCCAGGCCTCCAGTCTCTCCTGTCTTCCATTCTCCACAAAGAGACCAAAGGGAAATTCCCAAGGCACAGGCCAGCAATGCTCAGTACATTTCAGTGGCTCCCAATTTCCTTTAAAATAGAATACCATCTCTGTGGGCATTTAAAGCTCATTAAAACCAGGCTATGACTTTCCATTTCAGGCTTATCATATATCACTCTATTTAATGGATTATTTGGGTTGGCCAGGGTAGACTTCTTGCTGTTCTTCATGCATGATGTTCTGTCTCCCTCTGTGCCTTTTCACCAGCTGCTCCTTATACCTGGAATACCCTTCTTCTTCACCTTTGCTTTTCAAATCCTTGTTTTCCTTCAAATGCCACCTCCTACATGAAGCCTTCCCTGATCTTCCTTAGTTGCTAATCCTTCCCCTGCAAAAACTGACCTCATATTTATACCTATTAATTTTACATCTACTTGTATATAGATGTCTCCTGCTAGAATTTAAGCCTCTTGAGGGAATTTTTATTTTTATTTCATTATTTTAATCTCTAGAACTTAGCACAGTGCATGACATAGAGGAAGACACTTTATAAAAACCTTCTGAATGATTGGTTAATTATTTCCATCTCTCCTTTCTGGGCTATGCAGAGCATAGAGAAAGTGCCTAGCAAATGTTTGTTGACTAACTTGCCTGACTTCCCTACAATAGACTTGTTTGAAGAAACCCATCGTGTCTACTCCAAGACTCCCCCTTTCCAGGTAAAACACCCCTAGCTTCCCCCTAGACACACATACAAACTCAAATGCACATGTCCACATCACACAATTGGCCCTGCTTGGCGTGTGTGTGTGTGTGTGTGTGTGTGTGTGTGTGTAGGAGGGGATGGTCAGGTGAGAGTAGGAGGAGAGAGTCTGTAGGTTACTAAAGACCAGTCAAACAATCCATAAAATGGAATTTCCATTCACAGTCTCATATTCTCATTCCACAGCCATAAACTCCTGGAGAGATTTACAAGGCAGGAAATAATGTCATAGATTACAGCTTTAAGGGACCTTTGAGGCCCACTAGCCCAACCCTTTCCATTAACAGATGACAAGCTGAGGCATGATCAAGTGACTTGTCTAAGGCCCAAAAGTACCAAGGGGCAGGGCAGGGATTTGACCCCAAGTCCTCTATCTCCAAATTCATCTCCTTTCCCATTTTGCCAAATACCCCCATTCATTCCTGGTTGTATTGAGGGAAGGGAGCCTAGACCTCCCAAACCCATTTTCTTTATTCCTTATACAACCAGGAAGGATTAATTGATCTGTCTCCAAACCATGTATTTCTACCCTTGTCATTGGGAGGTAGGGCTTATTTCCTGATTATAGCTTAAAAGGTTTTTTTTTAGGGTAGATATAATTCACTTCCTAAAAGTAATAAAACAATAACAAAGAACTCACCTGGTAATTTTCAACAGTAATTAAATTTCTGAGGATGGGGAACCACTATTTGGGTTGCTCCTTCCTGAAGATTAACAGCTTACTTTACTCTGGATACCTGTGAGTCAGCACTTCCCCGACAGATGGAGGGGATTCGTTCTAAAAATAGCCTGACCTTGCTTCTTCCCTCCCTTTCCATTCAGCTCCATGCCTCCCAAGGTCAGATTTAGCTTCTTCTAGTAATTCTGCAACAAGATAAATCTCTACCACTCAACAAAAGAAAGAAATCAAAAGGAAAGCCAGACAGAAGATTCATAGCCCATCCTTTCTATCTTGTCATAGTTCAGCCCAATGCCACAGGGAGCCACCAAGCTCCAAGTTAAACATGGTTTTCACCTGGGAACCACCCGGAAAAATTAACAGCCACCCAGGGACCCAGTTTTTGTCAACAACAAACCAAAAGAAAGTTTCCAGTCCTGTTTAATTGTGAGCACCAGACACGGAGACTTCCCCTCACACCTCATTCTGACATCATGTACATTTGCATAAAACAGAACTGGACTTCTCCACCTGAGCCTTCAGTTTAACTAGATGGAGGTGACAGGTAAGAAGAGAATAGAGATAACGGTGTCCCGAAGGAGGATAGGAATCAGTCAGAAGAGAGAGAATCACCCCCAAAAGAAAAAGATAAGATAAAACTACACAATGCCTGCTCTATCTTTTTAAAAGGGTCTTTTAAAAACTTAACTTGCTTATAACTTGTCAAAGATGTTAATGTCTTTGGTGAGATGTTAGGAAAGGGAAGCAATTGTCTTCTAGGAACTTTAAGTGTAATGTTCTAAAGATGAGAAATTTTGGGTCTTGATTTCACCTGTGTGTGTGTGTGTGTGTGTGTGTGTGTGTGTGTGTGTGTGTGTGTGTGTAAGAGAGAGAGAGATGGGGAGGGGGAGAGGGAAAGGAAGAGGAAGAAGAGGGGAGGAGGGAAAAGGAGAGGTAGAGAAAAATAGAGGGACAGAGAGAGGCAGAGACAGAGAGACAGACAGAGGTAAAGGGATAAGGAGAGGTACAGACAGAGAGAGAAAGGGACCAAAAAGAGGCAGAGACATGCAGAGAGAGATACAAAAAGAGAGAGAGACAGAGAAGGAAGGAGGGAGGAGAGGAGAGGGGAAGGGAAAAGAAAGAGTGGAAAGAAGAGGGACAAAGGCAGAGAAGAGATAGAAAAGACAGAAAGAGAATATATACAAAGCAACCTTCTTTCAGGTCTTGGAGAGGCCATTTGGGGTTCCTTCCATCTCCTCCTCTCTGGTCCTGTCCCTACTTAAACATCCCCCTTTCTCCTTGCTTCCGCTATTGCAATGTCTTTTCATAATGTTGGGGTGGAAAGGAATTTCAGTGACCGGCTAAGCCAACTCACACCTGAAAAGAGTTTATGCAATCTATGACAAATGGTCATTGAGCTTTCACTTGAAGCCTCTAGTAAGGGAGAATCCCCAGCCATCCAAGGCAGCTCACTCCACCTATGGACAGCTTCAATTAGTAGGGAGTTCTTCCTAACATCAAGCCTAATTTTTTCTCTTTTGCAATTCCTCCCCTTCCCCATGCTCCTCATTCAACTGTCTGGAGCCAGACAGAAGGCTACTTGCCAACCTAGCCCTGTCTGTTATTATTCCTGCCATGGAGTCCATGCTCCATTCAAACTGGATTCTCTTCTATTCTCATGCAGGTCCTTTGCTTTCTCACCTCTATGTTTTGGCTCATACTGTCCTCTGTGACTGGGATACCTTCCTTTCCCCAATTCTTCTAATCAATGTCTACCCACACCCTCACACATCAGGCTTGAAACACCCTTGTTTAGTGGGAAGAGAAATGGAGTCATGGACCAACTTCACATCCTGATGCTTAATTCCTACTTATCCAACAGGGATTTATTAAGTACCTATTAGGTATAAAAACTGCTAGGGACACAAGAATGAGATGAAAAATGGCATCTGACCTGCTTCAAGGAGTCTGCAGTCTTCTGGGAGACATAATATACAAGCATAGGTAGATAGGTGGCACAATGTTAGACCTGAAATCAGGAAGACCTGAATTCAAATCTGTCCTCACACACTTAATAACTATGTGACCCTAGACAAGTCACTAACCTCTCTCAGCCTCAGTTTCTTTGTGTGTAGAAGAAAAAGAAGAAGATGAAGAAGAAGAAGAAGAAGAAGAAGAAGAAGAAGAAGAAGAAGAAGAAGAAGAAGAAGAAGAAGAAGAACTTATCTCCCAGGTTAATGTGAGGATCAAATGAGATATTTGTAAGGCACTTTGCACATCTTGCAGTTGTTGTTACTACATGAGTTTGTCCTTTGAGAAGGGAGGGAGAATACTAGCAAAGATGCAGATCATGAAGGGCTTCCTTTATGAAATAGAACAGGAGCTGAGCCTCATAAGCTAGTGAGTAGAAGAAGTGGTGATGAAGGAAAGAGAGTGCTCCTGGAACACAAGGCAGCCTGAGCAAAGGCATGGAGCTGGGAGGTGTCTGACAAAGTTAAAGGACCTGCAAATGGGCCATTTGGGCTGGATGGAGAGCACAAGATGGAGACAGGTAGTTCAGACAGGTAAAGTGGATGCACATTGTTAGAGTTGGGACAAGTCAAAAAGTTGATATTTTAATATGTGTACTTGGTACCTCTGTAACCATGGACAATTAACTTCCCCTCTCTGGAACTCAGTTCTTCTCCTCTATAAAATGAGAGTGATGGGCATATTGAATTCAAAAGCTCCTTCCTCCTCTAAAGCTACATTCCTATGAAGATTAGCTAACATAGGCCAACTGAGGTGCCATCCACATGATGGATGCATTTTTGTAAACCCTTCCTGGAAGGTCCTTTCTGTCCTTGTCTTGATACAGATGGGCTTCTGTTTAAATCAATCAATCATCATTTATTAAGCATCTCCTATGCACCAAGCATAGGAGTACCAAGCTCAAGAATGGTCAATACTTTGGAGACAGGCCTATGCTAGTCAGCAGGCTACACTCAATGCTTTCAGCTGAGGTGCAAATCCTCAAAAATGATACTTTCTAAGGGAGGGACCATTGCCCTGCATCCCCTGCCCCCTAGATTCATATTTAGCCTCTCTTCCCACTTACATTGCATTTCTCTCCTGGCCTCAGGCACGACACCTTCCTTCACTTCTTTATCTCAAGTCTATCCCTATTTCCATTCTCTGGGGAAGAATGCATCATTTTAAGTGACACAGTCCATTGTGTTCCTCTCTCATCTACTCCTCTTCCTCCTGTACCTTCTTCATATGGCCAGAAAACCAGAGCATATTTTTGAGACATGTAAAAAGGGACATGAAGCTTCCATGAAATGTCCTCTCCATCTTCATAACCCTGGAATAAAGAGGAGGAATATCCCAGGTCCCATAGTGGGACTCTTTGTCAAGGCCATCAAATGCTCTTTTTTGAATGGTTGTAATCATAACTGACATTTATACAGGAGACTCTAAACTTTTGGAGGGCAAGCACTCTCCTTCATTGGGAATCTATGCCCCCAGTATGTAGTACAGTGCCTGGCACACAATAGATGCTTAATAATAGAGGCAGCTAGATGATACAGTAAATTGAGTATTGGAACTGGAGTCAGCAAGAATCCAGTTAAAGTACTGCCTCAAACATTTATAGCTGCATCACCCTTAACCTTCCTCAACCTCAGTTTTCACATCTGTAAAATTGGGTGAACAATAGTACCCACCTCACAATATTGCTGTGATAATCAAATGAGCTCACATATGCAAAACATTTTTAAACCTTCTATGTGAATTCTAACTCTTACTATTATTCATAAATGTTTATTATTTTTGCAATACAACTGACATTTATAGACTACAAGATAAGCTGCTGGAGGGCAGAAATTCTTTATTTTGTCTTTGCAGTTCCAGCACCTAGCTCACTGATTCGTTGTACATGATGGGAGTTTAACAAATGTTTGGTCCAAAGATGGTGCTTTAAGGTTTGTGAAGGACTTTACTTACATCATCTCATCTGAGCCTCTCATGACCTGCTATTCTATAGTCATTCTATAGTATTCTACAATCATTCTATAGATATTTTTAGCAGATGAGGGAATTGGAGCTAAGAGAGGTGACATATTGCCCATAATCACAAGCCAATAAGTGCCTGAGGCAAGTTTTGAACCCAGATCGGTCTGGACTCCAAATCTAGCATTCTGTTCACCATCCATCAATGGTTGCCTTGTGATGTAGGTGAACTTTTATAGCCTTATCTTCCTGATTCAGAGGTTGGTTATTCAATTTGTGAATTATCCATATAATTTGCTCCTTTCCTCCTCTTCATTTCCTGCTCTGGGTCAATTCCCTGCTCATTATCACTCCAGCAGAGGGTTGGCGGGGAAATTAAATGCAAATAAATCGATTTTCCTGTTTGTTAGCAGATCTCCCTACAAGTTTTGGAAGGGAAAGTAAGTGAAATCCTCTGCAGATTTCTATTAGCCAAGCCATCCTTTGCCCCCTTTCTGTTGCACTACTATCTCCAAGATGAAAAGGGAAAGAAAATACAAACAACAGCCCTCTCTTAAAAGTAGTGGGTTTCTCTTAAGTAAATCAAATTATTAATCTTGGGCTTAGCACTCATAAGCTCCAGTTGTATGAGTTTTATGATATGAAGCAACGCTCAGAAGTGTCAGGGCTCATTTCAAGGCTGTCTGCAAAGGAAAACTTGGGCAAGCGTCCCATCCAAATCCTGAGGACGCCATACTGACAGTCAACTTATTATTATATGCTCTTTAGCATTACAAAGAATCATAGGGGCTAGAGCTAAAAAAAAAACCTTAGAAGTCTTTTAAAGCTTAGACTTCCAAATCTAAACTTATTTTACAGATGAGGAAACTGAGGCACAGAAAGGTGAAGCGATAGTACCTTACCCGATTCTTACTAAAACCCAGAGAGATAGATCAGGCAAATGTTGTACTTTTTTCTTCCCATTTTATAGAAGATGAAGATGAGGTCTAGGAATGATCCGCCCAAGAGTAATGAAGCCAAATCCACTACTCTTTCCATTATGCCAGAGTGTCTCTCAGAAAGAATTCTTAGATATTGCCATGATTCACTGGGTACCATTCTCCTGGTATCTTTATTACCCCTCATAGAGGGGTCAAGAGTCGTATAGAAATAGAAATCCCCCTCCAAAATTTTTCCCTACCTCCTCATCTTGGATCTTTGACTATTAATTCTCCACAGGTCAATTACCCAGAGTACCATGCCATTCCACTGCTCAAGATCTTTCAAAGGCTCCATATTGCTTCTAGGACAAAATGAAAACTTGGCATTGAGAGCACTTTCTAGTTTGGCTCCAGCTACCTGCCAGATCATTTCATATTACCTTCTGTTAGGCACCCAATATTTCAGCCAACTGGCCTCCCAGTTCTCCCTCAGACTTGGCATTTTGTCCCATCCACTTATGCTTTTGCACATGAAGTCCTGTGTGCCTGGAATGCACTTCCTCTTAGAGGAACGTCCTTTCCCGGCACAATTCAAGTGTCACCAGATCCTGCAGGTTGTTAGTACTTACTCCTTACTCAAATCATCTTGCACTCAACTATCTGAGAGGTAGTATGGTGTATATGGTTAGAGAACTGACCTGGAAGCCAGGAGGACTTGGCTTCAAGACCTATTTGTGACACAAACTGTCTGTGTGTCCCTCGAGAAGTCACTTAACTTCTGAATTCTCTAGACCACAGGTTCCAGAGAAGGTGCCGACAAGCACTGGTTGAGGGAGTTTCCCCACCTGGCAGTTCCCTACATCAAGGGAACAACAGATCCAGTCCCTATCTCTCCAGGAAAATATCAATTCCTATAGAACAGGGCCCATTGTGTGTTTTGGGTTTTTGTATTTCCAGTCCTTGACATGAAATATCTTGTACACAGCTTAATAGGTCCTGGTAGAATGAATGAACCAGTAGGCAAACTTTAGTCCTTTTGTTTAGCTCAAGGATAGCTCAAACTATTCATCTATTTTCTCTAATTCCTGCCTACTTCCATTTCTGCCCTTTTGGATTCTTTCTTTCTGAGTAATCTTTAAAAAATGTGCCTTAGACAAATTTTTAAACTTTGCTGCCCTAGACACAGATTTCTTCTGTGAATACTTGTTATTATATTTTCTTTAGTATTACAAAGAATCATAGGGCTAGAGCTAAAAAACAACCTTAGAAGTCTCTTAAAGCTTAGACTTCCAAATCTAACCTATTTTACAGATGAGGAAACTGAGGTACAAGTGAAGTGAAACTGAGGCAAAGGAAGGTGAAGTGATATTACCTTACCTGATTCTTACCCAAAGCCAGAGAGACAAATCAGGCAAATGTTGTTTTCTTTTTTTCTTCCGGCTATACAGAAGATGAAGATTACTCAGCCATACTATGGCAGCATCTATGCACAGGCTAACTCTAACTTTTGGATTTGCCCACCAGCATGTGCCCTTCCTACATGCACACCCTGGGTGACAAACCACCACATGTGGTAGATTATGAATGACTAGATGGACCAGGAGCTGGAATTTGGCAAGGTTCTTCCCCTAGCTAGCAAACATACCGCTGAGGAGTTATTTCATACCATTCAAGGTGCTAGAGCTATCAGGAGTGCCAGTTAATGAATGGAGGCTATTGAAGAGGACATGAGAGAATGAGTCAGACTCTCAATCTGTCCAGCCCAAGAATGGATCTCTAATAGTGCCACAAAAGGATGATTTGAGGAAGGCCGAGGCAGTTCTCTTCTTTATCTCTAAAGGTCAGAGATGCACACTCTTCATTGACTTCAATCACTCAACAGCCACTTAAGGAATAAGGAGTGGAGATGGAATTTAATAGTCAAAGGCCTCTACCAGGGTCAAGAAATCAAATTTCTAACATCATGCTCTTCCTGAACCTGAATCACAGGATCATTGATTGAAAGCTGGAAGAGATTTTGGAGGTCATCTAGTCCAGGCCTCTTTTTTTTATAAATGGAGGAACAAAGAGGTTAAATGACTTTTCTAAGGTCACTGTTTGGTTGTTTTTCAGTTGTATCTGACTTTTTGTGACCCCATTTGAGGTTTTCTTGGCAAAGATACTGGAGTAATTTGCCATCTACTTCTCAAGCTCATTTTACAGATGATTAACTGAGGCAAACATGGTTAAGTGACTTGCCCAGGGTCACAAAGCTAGTAAGTGTCTAAGGCCAGATTCAAACTCAGGAAGATGAGTCTTCCTGACTCTAGTCCCAGCACTCTGTGCACTATGTCACTTAGTTGCCCACCAGCTATCTAAGGTCACACACCTGAAAAACAAGGACCAAGGTGCTGCAAGGTCATGGGCAGCATATAATCTGCCTCTCTACCAGGATAATTTCATGTGTGTTCCTTCAGTCAATCAATAAACACTTATAAAGTGCCTACTATATGCCAGGCTTCATGCTGTCTTGAACTTCACATCTCATTTGGCTCTTCACAAAATAGGGCTGGCATCTAGCTCATCTTTCTTATTCCTCAGAATAATGCTTTCCAGATGTACAATCCCCATGAATTTGCGAAACTATGTTTGGGGCAGCTTGGAGCAGTGGATAGAGCAGCACAAAACTTGTAGTCAGGAAGACCTCAAATTCTGCTTTAGACATTTAAAAGCTATGTGACCTTGGGCAAGTCACTTAACCTCAGTTTCCTCATTGACAGAATGGCGATAATAATAGAACCTACCTCTGATGGCTGTTGGGAGGATCTATAAGCCTTAAAGCAATATATAAATATTTATTATTATCATTACTATTATTACTGTAGAAGGTCAGTAAGATAGGTGAAGCAGGACATGAAGGGATGGGAGAAAGGGGTGAGGGTAATTAAAGATGAAATGCAGAAATTAGCCATCATCGGGATTTGCTGACCACCTCTCTTGTTTCCCATCTTGGCACAAAGACTAAGACCCTGTTCTTCTCTCTTGTGGGCCTGCTGAACAGTCTAGTTCCCGACCTTTTCAGAAGATCATCAATTTAGAGCTCAAAGGGTCATAGAGTACAGTCCTTTTGTTTTATAAAGGAGAAAAGCTAGGCCCAGAGAGGGCTTCTTTCCCAAGGTCAAACAGGTAGCAAGAGGATTAGCCAAGAATCAAACCCAAGCCCTCTGACTGTGAATATAGACGTTTTTCCTGCTATGCGATAATTGCTCCCTGACAGAAAACATAGCCTCGAAACAACTCATTAGTCCTTCCCCAAACTTAGCATCATAGATTGACAACTAGAAGGAACGTCACAGGTCATCTTTCAGAGGCAGAAAAAATCAAGGTGTGCCCCAAAGCATCCACAAAACTCCTGACCACTGCTCGAACCAGATCAAAATGTAATTGGGAAATGTTTAACAAAATAAATAAAATACAATATAAAATGGATAATATTTATTTTAGACCCGCTTCTATTTGAATTTGATACCACTTATTTTCTTTTCTTATTGTATTTTTTTATTAATTTATTTTTTATTTTTAGTTTACAACTCTCAGTTCCACAAGTTTTTGAGTTCCAAATTTTCTTTGCCTCCCTCTCTACTCCCCACTCCTCCCCCAAAAGGGCATGTAATCTGAAAAGATTCTACATATACCTTCCCATTGAACTTATTTACATAATAGTCCAGTTGTAAAGAACAATTATAAGCAATGAAATGAATCATGAGAAAGAAGAAACAAAACCAAAAAAGAAGGAGAAAAAAAGAGAGAGCAAATAGTTTGCCTCAATCTGTATTCAGACTCTGGACGTGCATAGTTTTTTCCATCATGAGTCTTTCGGAGCTGTCTTTGAACCTTGCATTGATGAGAGGAGCCAAGTCTATCAAAGTTAGTCCTTACAGATACCTTGTGTCTTTAATCTTGTATAATGATCTCCTGGCTCTGCTCCCCTCACTCAGTATTAGTTCTGTCTGCTCCTCATTTCTTATAGCACAATAGTGTTTCATTACATTCATATACCACAATTTGTTTAGCCATCCCCCTATTCATGGGCATCCCCTTGATTTCCAATTCTTTGCCACCACAAAAAGAGCTGCTATGTATTTTTGTAGATACTGGTCCATTTCCCACTTGTTTGATCTCTTTGGGATACAGCCCTAGAAGAGATACCACTTAATTTCAACACTTCATTTGATGGATAAGAAATAGAGATAAGAAATAAAGACAAATTGAAGATGATAAAGGCGGATGTCTCAGATTACATTTGAACCCAGGTCTTTTGACTCGGGAGCTTTTCTGTTGTACTATGCGTCCTTATCTGAAAAGAGCATGAGACAAAAATATTTGTAAGGGACTTGTTCAGGGAGCTGTTGTCCCAACTGAAAACCCTGAACAAATCATTAAAATTGGCTGATTCATATGCAGAAATGAATGGCATGTGTTCACAGCAGTCAGCTCAACCAGAAAGAGCCTGAATATACACCAAGAGTGGCAAACCCAGTGGACTAAGTATCAACTTCTGTCAGAGACAAACATGCCTCACAGTCAAGAAATGTCCCCAAACAGCTGGCAACAGTATTTGCCAAGTGCTATACTGTGAAGTGAGGACAAAGGTTTGTTTGACTTCTTTTCGCCCTCCTTTTCTCCCCAAGCTAGGTGTTTTCAAGCATCTCAGGGAAGAAGAAGAAGGGGCAGGAAAAAGCATAGGGGTCTTTGGAAAGAGCAAGTGGATGGCACATCCCCATATGCTTGGGAAGCAGCTGTCAACCTTTGACAATGTCATAGGCCAGAAGTGGAGGAAGCTGAAATCAAATGCGATGAAATTTTGATAGAAAAACTAAAAATGTAGGAGAACGTCTGCTATATGTCAAGGTAGGAGGTTAGGATTAAAGACCTAAGCTTGGAAGAGGCCTCAGAGGTTATGGAGTCTGACATCATCATTTAATAGGTGATAAAACTGAGACTTCCATGCCCACCATGAGGTAACAGTGAGCAGCCAAGGCCCTCTGCCAGAGGATGAAGATGAGGTGGGTCTGTCAGGGTACGGAGCTTGAGGGAGTGAAAAGATTAAAGCATGCAGTAGTCTAGTTGGAACATTAGGTCAATGGCAGAACATAAAGTAGGAAAAGAGATGAGTCAGCAGGAGTTCCGTCCCATCCAGGTCTTTTGTTAAAAACTCTCTGTTCTGAAGGGATTTGGAGAGCATTACTTATCAAGCAGGAATATTGCTCAACCTTTGTATCTTAATGGCTAAACATAATGCAATGAAGACTGTAATCAAGGTTAAATTAGCATTGTCCAAATACTGAATAACCATCCAATCAGCCACCATGGCTGAAAATGGTAAAGTCTTTAACTTGACATCAGCTTGAACGTTTCTTGGAATAGGTTTTTAAAAATTTTTATAGGTATAGGGAGCTCTCAAGGAAACTCCCCTTTCTAAAGCAGACTGGCACATATTTTATAATTTCTTAGACTGTTAATGTCCTGAGAAATGAGAGGTCATGGGCAGTATGTGTCAGAGGAGTTTCTTAAACCCAAGTCATTCTGAGTCTGAGGCCGTCATTCTAGCCATCAAGCCCAGTGGCCTCCACCGAGTTCGGTGATCCTTTTGTAATTTAGTCATAGAAGATTGCTTGGAGCATTGAGAGTTCAAGACATTTACCCAAGATCACACCCATGGTACTATCAGAGATACTTGAATGAGGTCTTCTTGACTCTCTATGGTCAACCCTCTAACCCGGATGCTGGGTGCATTTCTGAGATGTTACATGGCATCTTAGAAAATAGATGCTTGCATACATATGCATATATATATATATATATATATATATATATATATATATATGTATGTATGTATGTATGTTACATGCTTCTTAGGTAGTACAATGGATAGAGCTCTGGGCCTAGAGTCAGGAAGCCTCCTCTTCCTGAGTTCAAATCTGCCCTTGGATACTTAGTAGCTGTGTGACCCTGGGCAAGTCACTTCACTCTGTTTGCCTCAGTTTCCTCATCTGTAAAATGAGCTGGAGAAGGAAATGGCAAAGCCAGCCAGTATCTCTGCCAAGAAAATCCCAAATAGGGTCATGAAGAATTGAACGTGACTGAAAATGACTGAACAGCAACAGCATGATGTCCTATGCACTGGGGCTACAGGCACAAAAATGAAACAGCCCTTGAACTCAAGGAGCTTACATCCTGTTGGAAGGCTCAGCAAGTCCACCAAACAATAGGCAGCAAGATGGCCCAATAGATAGAGTACTGGGTTTGGAGTCATGTGGACCTCAGTTCAAATCCTGCCTCAGAAACTTGCTTGCATGGGCATATCACTCCAACTCGTGCTGCCTCATTTCCCTCATCCATAAGATGAGGGGCTTTTACTCATAGCCTCCAGGTTCCCTTCCTGCTCTAAGTCTCTGATCCTATGAGCCTCCTTTCATGTCAGCACTGCTGTGAGAAATGAGTTTTGTAAACTTCAAACTGTGCCATTTTTGTTAAGTTGTTTCAGTTGTGTCCAACTCTCCACGACCCCATTTGGGGTTTTCTTAGCAAAGAAACCAGAGCAGTTTGCCATTTCCTTCTCCAGATCATTTTATGGATGAGGAAACTGAGGGAAACAGGGTGAAGTGACTTGCCCAGGGTCACACAGTGAGGCAGTGTCAGAGACTGGATTTGAACTCAGAAAGGTGAGTCTTCCTTACTCTAGGCCAGCACTCTATCCACTTTGCCACCTAGCTGTCCCTATAGATATAATCTATATATATATATATATATATATATATATATATATATGCAAAATCTATATGTCTATCTACCTAATTATTTGGGTGTGTATGTGTGTGCATGTGTTCAAAATAACTTTGGGGTCCAAGCTCTAAATCTAGAAAGTACTTTCCTTCCAGTCCCTTCCCTTCCTTTCTACCTATCTTGTTGATACAAAGCTATTTGCATGTTGTCTCCTTCTTTAGACTGTAAGCTCCTTGAGGCCAGGAATTGTGCTTTTGCTTTTCTAGTAACCCCCCCAAAAGTGCCTGGCACATGGTAGGAGCTTAATAAATGCTTGTTGATTAACTTCAGAGGACATCTAGTCCAATCTTCTCATTTTACACATGAAGAAACTGAGGCCCAAAGTGGTGATGGGATTGGATTTGAACCCAAGTCCTCTGACTCCTGGTCCAAGGCTACACTGCACCATGCTGCAATAGTACCATGCACCAATCTGCTCACCATGCTGTCTCCAACTTTCACTCTACCCTATCATCTGGAAATCCTGCTGAATATTAGAAAACAACAAAAAGAGATTTGGATTTTTTAATAGAATGTCAGAAAGGATAATAAATACCTCTTCATAAAATGATTTCAAAACCCATCAAGAATCTATTCAAAAAACAAATCCTTTTGTGTCATTTTTTGACTATTCAGCAAAGATGAGGAAAGCTGAAATGGAAATGACATAGCTTTTAAGGAAGGTGAAAATTCCAGCATAAGATTTCTCCCCTCCTTAAAACAGCAATAAAGAGAATCACAATGATACCTGTAAAAAAAAGGATTTATTTAGAAAAAAATAAATACAAGGAGGAGGCCTCAACCTCAAAATAATACTATCTGGAGCTTGTTTGTTGCACATTCTCTGTGTCCTTAAGCCAATCTCTCAGAAATCAAAAATAGCACCGAATTATTTTATCAAACTGAGTTGCTAGGGAAGTCAATGAGGATGTTTGTTTAGAGGTCCCTAAAATGAGAAACAGATCCCAATGTATGAGGCCTCCTTCAAGATGGCCCTGCTTCCCCTGGCCTGAACACTACTGACTCTCTCATTTCATGAAAAGAATAAAAAACTGGACATGGGCCATGGAGGAATGGGAAGGCCCTCATATGTCAGGCACTGTTGGAATCATCCTCTATGTCTCCTTTATAGAAAGGGACAAAGCCACTGAAAACATTCAGGACTTAAATTTTTCCTCTTTCACTGGAGAAAGTGAGCTAATGTCTAATGACTTCTTTCCTTTCTCCTGTTTCCCTTAAATGTCATTGGCCCTGGAAACTCACCACACACACACACACACACACACACACACACACACACACACACACCATCACTGTTGCTCCCTCCTTTAGCTCTGTTACTGACAGAACATGTAAATCGATCCCCAGGTGCCTAGCACTTGAGATAATCAAGGTCTTTCCTGACTTTTCTCATGTATAAAGTGAGAAAATTTCTATTTAACCTGACAACACACAGAAAGAATAATAACTTGTGAAAAGGTGGCAGATTTGCTAGAAAAAAGCAAGAATCTCGGAACTTGAAGTGACCATGGCAGCCATCTGGTCTAATCTGTACCTGAGCAAGAATCCTTTCTACCATATCCATAACAAGTGGGCATCCAATCTTGAAGTCACCTAGTGAAGACCAACCTGCTGTGTCCAAAGACAGGCCATTCCATTTTGGAATCACTCTAGTTAAAATTTTCCTGACATAAAGCTTAAATTACCCTGTCTGTAATATCTACCTACTAGCTCCTAATTTTGCCCTTTGGGGCCAGCTAGAATATAGCTAATCCCTCTTCAACATAACAGCCCTTTAAATGTTTAAATAAGGCCACTTTAATTTTTTTTTTGTTTTGGAAGATCTGAAATATTCAGCAAAATCCTAGGCTGCAGATGAATATATGTGGGAACTAGGAGCAGCTAAGAAAGATGGTCCACCCTCTTGAGAATGATTGAGGGATCATAAGTTCATAGGTCTGGAGCTGGAAAGGACCTCATAGGCCAACCCCTAATTCTGCAGATGAGGAAACTGAGAAAGAGAGATCATATTTTCTAAAGGGTCAGAGGTAGGATATGAACCCACTTCTCCAGAGACAGTGGTAATGATCCTGATGCCTTTGCTGTCAAGGGGGAGAGTTTATTTATACTACTTCGATGCCTCCCAGTTCTATGATCCTGTGACTCCTTGTATTCTTCCTCCTCCCACCAGTGGTTTTCTGGTATCTCTTACACATCTAATGAGCATGGTGTCCATTTATGTCCAATGCTGAAATCCTTTGATTCTGTCATTTTCCAGTTCAGAGATCTCAGGGGACCATGATGCTACTTGATGCAAGCACAAAATTTAGCTTGAAAAAAACAATAGTATTGATATGAACCTTACTTTTAGCTCATTCCTTGTATTTCTACACTGAGTTTCTTTACTTTTGAGAAGATCAAGATGGGGGAGGGGCCCAATGGTAGACTGAAAATCAGAATAAGCTTTCATCATCTCTATGAAGAAAGCCCCACTAAGACGGGTGGTTCAGTGCCATGGATTTCCTTAAACTTTAGGGAAGAGAGACACAATGATCTGCCCATTTTTTTTTCTGAAACAGATAGCCCTGACCCTATCATTCTATTAGAGTTCTATCACACTATTCTGTCTCATATCTAGAGAAAACAATCACTGAGGAATAGGCGGCAGGGAAGCTGAACTTTTTGTTTTCCAGAAGCATACTGTCTAAGTCATACTGTTTGTCTGCTTCTCTCCCTCTTTCCCTCCTTCTGTCTCCCTCTCCTTCCCCCTCCCTTTATTTTTTATAAAATAACTATTCTCTGGGGAGGGATGCAAATAGACTTAAGCATGGGAGTAGGGCTGAGGGGGAGAATCCCAACCAACATTGATTCTGAAGCATCTAAAAGTGCCACCAGACATATCAAAGGAGTGTCATGGAATTCTGAGAAATAAGAATGTAAGCTTTCCTTAACTTTTAGGGGAAAGGGTTGCAAAAATAAGTATTTTCAAGGTTTCACAAATCCAAAAGTTCTAGGAATCAGTGCCTAGAGATCACTGGTGAAAATCTACAGTCCCAGGAGTTCACTAACTTTCCAAATAGAATAGCCCCCAATTAGAGTTAATTCTCAAACCTACTTTTATTTCTTTGATTATCCCTTTTCCCCTTCAAGAGGACCTAGAGTTAGGTATGCAAGATTACTGACTGGTGTGTGAGTGCTTTCCCCCTTACAGGTATGGTTACTCATGATGGGAGTAGCCCAGAGACAGGTGAAAAGATGGAGAAGTTGGTAAACTTTAGAGCTTGGGGACTAGAGTAATTTACATAATTAAAAGCTGGTTGGGTACGAACAGGTATCCTGGCAGGTGGAGAAGAGAGGAGTAAGACAGAAGCAGCAGCTTCTCATTTAAGATGGTATTAGCATGGAGAGTAGAAAGTCACTAGTCTGCCTATTCCCTAAAGATACCTGGACCTTGCCAATCATTCCTGCCTCTGAACCCTTAGGACCACCAGGCCTTTCCATCCGCCCTGCAACTGCACCTTCCCATATGAGCTGTCTCTTGCAATTAGAGCGGGAGTTCTTGAAAGTAGGGACAATCTTCTTTTCCTATTTGTATCTCTAAGACTTAGCACATTGCTTGGCATGTAGTAAGTGCTTAGTAAATACCTTTTTATTCATTCATTCATTCACGCATTCCCTACCTAGAGAAGAATTTCAAGTAAGAGAGAAACAACACCTGGGAAGTATGAAATAGCTTGGTGGTACACTGGAGAGTGTGTGGGTCCAGCTTCAGAAAGTTCCAAGTTCAAAGCTGGCCTTCAAACACTAGCCGTGTAACTCTGGGCACATCACTTAACGATGGTCTTCCCCAGTTTCCTGAACTATTTAATGGGAATAGTAACAGTACCTACCTTCCTGGGTTGTGAATATCAAATGATATAATATTTGTAAAGTGCTCAGCACGGTACTTGGCACACAGTAGGTACTTAATAAATGCTAATTTCTTTCCTTCCTAAGAGAGAAGGTTCAGAGATTTTCACATTTCAAGTGAGCAACCTTTGTTTTTCTTAAGTTGCTAATAACATGATTTGTTTTTAAAGCAGTCATTTCTGGATTCATCCTTGTCTACTTGCTCAGGATTTGAACTTTCTCTTGTGACCATGAAAAAGTTAGAAATTAAAACCCAATATAGTAGCTATGTTGGACATTACATGTGCCATTATGTATGGCCCCATAAAACCCCCTTCTCTCCTCCCCCAATTGTGTATCTATTGAGAAGAAGGTGATAGGTTTCACCATCCATCTCCCAGACCAAGACTGGTTTCTATCTATCTATCTATCTAACATCTATCCATCCATCCATTCATTTATTTATCTATTCATTCATTTAGCTATTTATTTATTTAATTTTTACAATTCCTTGAGGATCCTCTTCCTTGTCATACTCTTTTATTGTAGTCCTTGCGAATGTCATTCTCCTAGTTCTGCATCATATAAGCCAAGCATTCAGAGAAATTGCAATGACTTGGCCATGGTCTCATGGCCAGGAAGTATCAGAGACAGTATCTGGATGCAAGACTTCCTAACTCCAGATGCAACACAATGCATTGCATTGCATTGCATACATGCAACACCATTATGGTGATCTAACTCTTCATTACAATATAGATAGATGCTGGTGGCAGGGAATGAAGGAGTGGGGATAAGTGAGGAAAACAATCAGGAATCTTGGCACTAAGCAGTCCTGGGGTCAACTCAATCTGGCATAGAAAAAGCTCTGCCCTATAAAATAGCTAAAATAATACGAAAGGGAACCAGGGAGAAAGAGCCCTTCAAGCCCAAGGATATACAATTAAAATAGGAATTTAATGAAGCAAGGAATAAGAATGACTATGGACTTTCAATTAGGTACCAGCCAAAAAGAAAAAGAAAAAAAGAGACAGCAAGGAGGGGCCTGGCCACTGGAATATTCTGCTTATCAAAAGGCCACGGCCTCACCTCCCACCTCCAAATGCATGACTTTAGAATACTCAATGATTCAACCTTTGGGAAAGTAAAGTAATGAACTGTGAAATAGTATGTTTTTTTCCTCCTTTAGGAAAGCAATGGAGAGACCTCTTTCATTTCCCAAGTTATCAGTTTGTTCTCTTCTAAGATTATACGTCTGGATTCTTTTCACCCATTCTCATCTTTCCAAGAGCTTCAAATATTTGATTCAGAAAGAAGCATATCTTAATAAAATGTATCTATGTAATTGGTGAGGCTGCATGGAAAACCAGAGAGGATCTTGGTCTTGGAGCCAAGGGTGATCGGAAATCTGATATTGATTCTGAAATATTAGCTGTGTGACCTTAGATGAGTTACTTAAATGATCTGAATCTGTTTCCCCTTTTGTAATACTAAAAATTACTTACCTAACTGGGTTGTTTTAGAAGCCAAATGAAATTTATTTAAAATTATGTGCCAACATGAAATCATTATATAAATGCCAATAGTTATGACTATTATTATCATCATCATTATGAAAAATCTCTGATACAGTTTATTTAAATGATCTGAATCTGTTTCTCCTTTTGCAATACTAAATACTACATCCCAAAATTGTTTTACAGACCAAATGAAATCACTATATAAACGAAATCTCTAGTCATCATCATCATCATCGTCATCATCATCATCATCAGGAAAAAGCTCTGATTCGGCTTACTTAAGCATCTGAATCTCACTTTCCCTTTTTGTAGAATGAAGATAATACTGATTTTACCTATTTCACTAGGTCATTTTAGGGAACAAATGAGATTTATTTTAAAGGTCTTTGCCAATCTGAAATCATTACATAAACGCCTGCCATTATGATTAGTAAAAAGCAATGATGTAGATTTGTGAGTCTCCATGTAGCTCATATTTCAGAGTCTCCTTAGTTTTGAATACTGTAACGTTCAGACATTGTGTTTGTCTCTATGATTAAGCTGTTTGTTTGTTATACTCAGTTAGCCCAGCTCCATTTTGTTTAATTGCTACTCTTCACAATCTGGTGAGAAAGCTGCATTTCATTAAGAATTCAGCAAGCCCTATAAGCCTCCAGAAGGAAGAACACAGTAGAATATCACTGACATATCTGACCATGACCTTGGACAAGTCATTTAACTGGGCCTCAGTTCCATCCACATCTGCAAAATAAAGGAGTCAGACTAGATGTTCTGAGGTTTGTTTTAATTCTAATTTAATGAATCCATGATCCCCCTGATCAGTGTATTATATTAGGAAATTCTCCATCCATGCCCCTCTGCAAACTGAAGAAACCAACTGCCTTACTTTTAAATACTCTTTTTTTTGCACTGAAAATTGATTTTTAATGATAAATTACAACTCGGACACAGGGCGGGTAATGGGACGAGAGCTGGATTGTCTGTGGGGGTGCATTACATTGATGGTCTCAGGGGCTGGGGCTCCAGGCCCAATGCCAAATCTTGCCAAGAGGCTCTCAGCCTTGGGTACTGGCGATCTGGGAGGGCAGCAGGGCCTCTTGTTGCAGGGGAAGCAGTAGGATGACTTCTTTAAACATAGTGTTGCTGCTGCTGCTGCTGCTTCTTGGTGGCGGCCTTGCTGGCCAGGTCCTTGGCCTTCTCGGTAGCTGCCAAAGCAGTTTCCTTCGCCTTCTCAGTTGCTTCCTTAGCTGTTTCAACAAGTGTCTTAGAAGGAGCTTCACCTTGCAGCTTGGCCAGGATGTACTCAAAGCCTTTGATGGTCCTGGTCAGGTTACTTTTGAATCTAGCTAGGCTGAACTCCTGCACAGCTCTGGAGACCCCGAACAAACTGGAGGAGACCCAGGCCTCCCGTCGGATTTCAGTCCAGCCACTGTTTTCAGGGTTCACACAGTAAACACATCTTTCCTCCACCACCATCAGCCGGTCATGGTTGATGTTCCAGGTGAAAGTGGTCATGGTCTGGTTCTGTGGGTCCACGATAGAGTCCTCGAGGATGTACACCGAGTGAGCTACATTAGCAGGAAAGAAGCGCTCCGCCCAGCGGGGCATGCGGTTGGTTTTCGTTAGAAGCCGCCTGGACAGCAGCTTCCAATCGGGGGTCACCTTCCGGTGCACGATGTCCTCCGTCAGCACATGCTTGCTGTAGGGGTTGGGGTAACGCTGCCAGAAGGCAGCAAACACTTGGTCCCAAGAGCTCCGGAGCATGCTCTGCCCCAGGAAATACTTCACCATCGTCCCGGCGGGGGTCGGGGTCGGGGCAGTGTCAGGGGGCGCACAGCATGGGGAGTAGGGGAAAGATGGGTCGCCAGGCTCGCGCTCTCCGTCACCGTCCCAAAGCCGTAGTCGCCGCGGCCACCATGAGGGGGTGTCCGGCCACTCGGCCACTTTTAAATACCCTTAACTGGAATCTTAGGCTAAAGTTAAGAGAAGCTTAGTTTCCAGAACAATGGAGGAGATAGTTCCATCATCTTCTGGCCAGGTCAGACTATGTTCAGAGATGTGTTCAATTCTGGGGACGACCTTTAAGGGATGCTCTTGGGAAGTTAAAGAGTGTCAAGAGGAGGGTGACCAGGATGGGGAAGGGAATTGTGATCTCACCATAGAAAAATGAGCTGAATGAAGTGGGGAAGAGACAATTTAGGTAGAAACATGACAACTGCTTCTAACTACCTGAAGGGTTGGCACATGGAAGAAGCATTGGATTCATGCTCCATATCCCCAGAGCTCGGAGGAAGAGGTCATGGATAGACATTGTCAAGAGACAGATTTGGTACTATTGAAAGGAAAATCTTTCCAACAAGTAGAGTTAAACAAAAATTGAATGCATTTCCTTGGGAGCTGTTAGCTCCCTCTCATTAGAATACTTCAAACATTCCTGACTTATCAGGAATACTTTGTAGAAAACTTTCAGAAACAAGTTGGCCCACATAGCATCCTAGGTTCCTTCTATTTGTGACACTCTTTGACTGATGAGTTACTATTTCCAACCACTTCTGGGACTACCATCTCCTACAACAGTCACAGGGGACCAAGGAAAACCACAATGTCATGTCTGAGTCCAGAATGTGGCTCTTTCTTGGACAAACTGCTCAGGGTCCAACACAAGATTATGGACTATGAAATTTCATGAGATGGTGTAATGTTGGTAGTGATGAAGATGGCACCCTGAGTTGAAAGGAGGTTACCTGGAGAAGGTGAGGGGCATGAGCCCAAGGGCAGAGGTATGGATGAGATGGAGGAGCTCAATATGGCATAGGGCTTTGTTCACAATAGGCACTTAAGTGTCCATTGCCATCTAGTCTAGTGCTGTTTTTTGGAATCAATGTTTATTAGCGATTGGGTATTGTTTTGTCTCCAGATATAAGCTCATCCTGAGAACAGTAACAAATACATATACACATGCAGAGGGGTGTGTGTGTGTGTGTGTGTGTGTGTGTGTGTGTGTGTAGGCTGTGTATACATTTGTTTTTCTTTATATAATTGTATATATACACATATACATATATACATACATAAACATAGATAGATATGGATATAGATATATATATAGATATAGACATAGACATAGACATAGATATAGATATAGATATAGTCTTGACTTGTGATCTTATTGGCATAAGGAACTCCTGATGAGGAAAATCTCTCCCCAAAGTAATGGGTATCTATTCTGCAAGTTATATTTTTATTGACTTGCCTGGGGCAGTGCTCTCCAAACATCTTTTACTATACTCCTTTTTTCAGAAAAAAAAAGAAAGAAAAAAAATTGAGCACACTCCCTCAATACGTATTTTTGCTTATTTAAATTATATATACGTGCTATTGTACTGTTGCATATATTTAAAAAACATGCAAAAATAGAAATTTACAAAGGATGAAATGAAAATGAAATAATATTTGATCCCAGAGGCAATGGGGAGCTATTAGAGCAGAGGTCATTAACCTTTTAGGTGTCATGGATTCCTTGGGCATCTAGTAAAACCCTTTCAGATTCATGTTTTTTAACTAAAATGCATAGGATTACAATGGAAACCCATCAGATTGAAACAGAGATGCAATTGTTTTTGTTATTTTGTTTTTTCATCCAAGATTGAGAGAGCCATTGAGATTTACCCACAAAATCTGGGTCAAGAACCCTGCCCCAGAATTTACTGAGTGGGAGAATAACATTATTAGATCTGTACTTTGAGAACACCAATTTGACAAGTGCCCAGAGGAAGGACCAGCATGAGGAGGTGGGGGAGACCAGGGAGGAGACTTTTGTAATGACCTAGGCAAAAGATGATGGGGGCTGGAACCATACTGGTGGCTGTATGAGTGAGGAGACGAGGATCGATGCGTAAGATGTAGTCAATGGAAATGCCAGATTTGGCATTTGATGAAATATGTAGAATGAGGGAAGATAAAGAATTGAGGATGATGCAGAGATTGCAAACCTGGGATACTAGAAGGATGGTGTGGAAATGAGGAAGTTTGAAAATGGGATAAGATTTGGGGGGGAAGACAACATAACGAGTGTTGCAGTGCAGCAAATGACGAACTATCCGTGGGTGTTCATCGTGGGCTATTCATTCCCTCTGTCCCACCCAAAATGAAAATGCTCAGAGTGCTCTGCTCAGTGTGCAGGGACCCACAGAGACCACCTGTGGAGAGATTCCTCAGAACTACCCTGAGGCGATCCAGGTGGGAAGGCTGGATGGAAGGCAGTGGGAATTGTGCCTACACACCTTCAGATACAAGTGCCCAGATGTGGTTGCATTGAAACTGCCATTGCCAGGTGGAGAAGGGCACAACCATAGAAGGCCAGCTAGGTTGGATTGGGGAATGTTGGGCAATACTGAGTGAAAGGGAGTGGGATTGTTTTGAGACACAATTCTCACAGCTGACTATTACAGGAAGGGTGGGATGAGACCTGTTATTCCTGCTCTCCTATTGAATTCACTCCTTGGAATCCTTCCCTGTACTCCCACTCTAGAGACCACTGGTCTAGGGCCCTGAGAAGTTAAACGACTTTTCCAGGGTCACACAGTCATATGTCAGAGACAGGAAAATGTTTGACTGATTTCTTTTATACAAAAATAGACAGTAAACTCCATGAAGGCAGTAACCATTTCGGTTTTGCCTATTTCCCCAGTACCTAGATCGGAAACTCTCACATAGCAGATACTTAATAAAAGCCTATATAAGTATAGCACTGAAAAGTTGAAATTTATGCATGATTCTATTCTGATGCCAGTAAGATTTGTTCTAGCCTCCACATAGATAAGAAGACAGCTGGTCACCATCCTCTTTGAATAACCCATCATATACTTGAAGATTATTAAGTTAAAACTTTCCCTGTCTTCTCATGGTTAAACAAACCATATTCCTTTGGTTTTTCCTTATGATTGCTGGTTCTCCTCAATCAACTTCTTCCCTCTCTGTGTCCTTTCCAATTTCTATAAAGGTCCTCCCCACTTCCCAATTTAACAGTAGTCTAAAACTAGAATTGCCTGGTCGCAAACACTATAGAAGGGTGGTTTGATCTTCTTAAAAGTATGTTGTACAAGCAAAATATCTCCCAATGTCAGACTTATAATTAAGACACCACAGCTTTGGCTCCTACTCCTCAAAAAGTACAAGCTTAGCCAGGTTTTCTAAGACAAGCTACAGCCGCGAATGTAAGAACCTTTGGGATTGCAGTGTGATTCACAAACAGTTCAAAAGGAGAGAGTTACTCTCAAAAAAACCTGTAGGTATGGTAGATTACCCCAAGCATTTAGATAGTGTGTGTATGTGCATAGATATAGACCAGGAGATTTGAACCTTTTTTATGTCATGGACCCACTTTGACAGTCTAGGGAAGCCCACGGATCCTATTCTCAGAAGAATGCTCAGCTAGCTGACACAGGGGATAGAATGCTGGGTATAAAGTCAGGAAGATCAAGGTTCGAGTTCTGCTTCTGTCACTAGTCATGTGAACCTGGGCAGGTCATTTAACCTCTGTCTGCCTCAGTTTCCACATCTGTAAAATGAGTGCTAACAATAATCGCACCTGCCTCACAGGCTTTTTGTGAGGATCAAATAAGATAACACAAGTAAAGCAATTTGCAAATGATTCTGTGTCATGAAAGTGCTAGTTTATTATTATTATTATTAATTACTATTTGAAGGAAATGCTAAGTTTCAACTCAAGATTTGTTAAAATCAAGATGTAACTTTTTGCCCATCCAAGTTCACAGACACCTTGGGGACCCAATGGGGCCCATTTTTTTCCAAAGAGAGAGCCAGGTTTCCATTAGCAGAAGGTAGAAAGAGTGTGAGATAAAGAAGTCCAGAATGAAGGGGAGTAGTTTATAGGCAGAGGAGAAACTCCAGAAGAAGCGACGAGAGAGAACAATAGGGAGCATGGGGGGAGAGAATTATTGGCTGGAGACAGATGACTGTGTGTGGGAGGTAGCACAGGAAGGCATTTCCATCTTGGCAGAGTGGACATTGGCTCAAAAGGCATAGAGAAGCAGCAGATGGTGTTTTATGACAAATACCTGATACCTTATATGGCTTCTCACTCCAAAAGCTTGGGAGATGAAGAGAGGCAACCACGAGTGTGACCAAGGTATCAGAGTCTGTCAACAGGTCATCCACCAATAGGCTATATTCACACCCGAGGCCATGTCCTTTACCTGGTTCCAAGATGGCGGGGAATGAGGTATACTCAAAAGAATCACCAAACATGGTCTGTGTACTTCCTTGGCTCTTGATCGGTGTGGGAGGATCTGGGTCATGCTAGATAGAGCCTCTGGGGTTCTGGATGCCTGCAAACACAGATCTTCTAGCTCCTCAGAGTCTTTGGAAGTCACATCAACTTGCTCAGTCATCGATGATGAACATAAAGTAAATGATTCCTCTCTTAAAACAAAGGGTTCCTCACTTTCCATCTAACATTGTTGATGCAACTTTCCCAAAGTACGTAACTTCATCCTAAAGCTCACAATTTAGTCATTTAAGTATCTAGGCACTCATGCCCCATGTTGTATACAGACATACACACGTAACTACACATACATGTATGCATGTGTGTTCGTATGTACATGTGTACAATATAATGTTTTCATATAGATGAGAGGCAATATAATATTACAGAGAGTAAGTTATACTAGGAGTTGAGAGGATCTGGGTTTGACACCTGCCTGTCATTTCCTCATTAACACAATGAACCTCCTATAAAATGAGTGTAATAATTTTCCCTGCTATATAGCCTGGTTGAGGATTAGATAAGAGTATATAAATTATTTCACACATGTCAGTTACTATTACCACTATCATCATTATTATTATTTTGTTTTTTTAATTAACTGGCCAATTATTTTATAGTTGTGTATGTGGAATATCATCATTTTCCAAACTGGTATGATCACTTTTGTTTGTCTTGGATGATTATTATATTATATCAATTTGTCAAGGATCTGTCACTTTGGCAGGATGGGAATTCCCTTGACCAGCTCTGTTAGAAACTCATTTGTAACAGACTCAGAGGAGTAATGAGACTTGTCCATGATGGCTCACAAGCTAATGAATGTCTGAGGTGGGATCTGAGCCCACTTCTTCCCAACACCAAGTCCAGGCCTCTGCCTGCTGCACCAGGCTGCCTCCATGATGCCACCATTAGGTGGATTTTCCTGACACGGTTGATTAGTCTCTTGCCCACTGGTCTTTCAATCTAAATATGGATAAAGGATGTTTTAAAGGTGGGGCAGGGGGTGAATGAGGCCTGAAGAAAACTGACAAGAGAGAGAAGAAACTGGTTTAATGTTATTGGCAATGACTTCAATAGGGAAGCAGGTTAATTCTTGAGAGAGGTCCTGGGGGCAGGAGAATGAACATTCGACCTGGATTTAGGGATTGCAGTATCATAGACCTATGAGCTGGAGGAGATCCCAGAGGCCATCTAGTCTAGCTCCTGCCCCACTCTCCTTGCCTTGTTCAGTCACTTTTTAGTTGTGTCCAATTCTTCATGACCTTATCTGGAGTTTTCTTGGCAAAGATACTGGAGTGATTTGCCTTTTACTTCTCCAGTTCATTTTGCAGATGAGGAAACTGAGGCAGACAGAGTTAAGTGACTTTCTCAGGGTGACCTAGCTTAGTAAGTGTCTGAGGTCAGATTTGAACTCAGGAAGATGAGACTTTCCGACTCCAGGCCCAGAACTCTAGCCACTGGATCACCCAGCTGCCCTAAATCTTATAGAACTATGATGAGTTGTTTACTGAATACACTACATACAAAGGAATATCACAAAATTGCAGCGGTAAAGTTGAGCTGTGGTGGCCCAGATGGGGCCTGACTCCAGGTCTGATGCTGTATCCGCTGTGCCTCTCTTCCTTCTTCCCTTGGATAGTTTCTACTTACCCTGTATATAGCATCATCACGGTATCTTTCATTTATATACCATTTTAAGGTTTGCAAAACACTTCACATATATTCTCACAATAACCTTGGGAGGTAGGTGATATTATTATATACAAAAGGTTAAGTGACTTGCCCAGGGCCACAAAGCTGGTATCTAAGGCAGGATTTGAACTCAGGTCTTCTTGACTCTAAGTCCAGAAATCTACCTACTGTACTCACCCGTAAAACTAGTGAATCAGGGGCAGCTAGGTGGCGCAGTGAGTAGAGTACCGGCCCCGGATTCAGGAGGACCTGAGTTCAAATCCAGCCTTAGACACTTGACACACTTACTAGCTGTGTGACCTTGGGCAAGTCATTTAACCCCAATTGCCCTGCCGTCCCCCCTCCAAAAATATAAGAAAGAAAACTAGTGAATCAGACTAGATGACCTCTCCTGTCCCTGTCATTTCAAAGTCTCTGATCCTCTGCTCCCAAGTGTGACAAGTGCTCTGCCCAACCAACATGGCAGCCAGGTTCTATTAGCAGCAGCTGGGGGCACAGTGGATAGAAGGTTGCACCTGACATCAGGAAGAACAGAGTTCAAATCTAGCCTTAGACACTTAGCAGTATGACCCTGGGCAAGTCGCTTAACCACTTTCTGACTTAGTTTCCCCATCTGTAAAATGTGGATCTTCATACATCAACCTTCCAGGGTCGTTGTAAGGATCAAATGAAATAATATTTCTAAAGTTGTTTATAAATCTTAAAGCCCCACCTAACTGGTAGCTCTTATTATAATGTTGTTCTGGTTGTTGTGGTTGTTATAAGGGCATGAGGTCTTGAATCTTATCATTTAGGCTGCCATCAGACATTGAAATAAATACTATGCTTACACACAAACACACACACACACACAAACACACACACACTCCCTTCAGTTGTATTGACAACTTCTATCACGAATCATCCTTTAGAAAGGGGCCTGAGGGTGGCTTGTCATTCTAAGCATGAGAGAAGAAAGCTTAATTGTCAGAGCAGGGGAAAACAATTAATTTAAAAGCAAAGGGAAGGCCACCTGGAGGTATGTTTGACTAGGGAATGAGCAAAAAGTGAGATAGAAGGTGAGGGGGAAAGGTGGAAGAAAGATGAAGCTGGATTCAGAGCCCAGTGACCTCTCCCACTTGAAGCATGAATCAAAACAGGCTTCATTCCTTTCAACTGGGGATTCAGAGCTCTGGGTGATGGGCAAGCGATGTTGGTGTCAAACTGCGAGGTCATCTCTTTAAGGCAATTAGCAAAGGCTCCTAGTCTAAGACATCTCCCTGGGTTGGCTCCTCAACATGCCTGATTAGAGGCAGTTGGAAGCTCATGGGGCGATCTCAGTTTCTTTTCTGCTAGCTCTGAGGAAGGATTTGAAAGATCATACTGAGAACTGCTCACTTCTCTTTGGGGACGCTTCCACGAAGCTCAGCTCAGAGGAGTCATTGGAAAATACTGTTAGGGATGAAAGACTTTCTATTTGTAAGTGTTCATTAAGAATGATACAGATTGCCTAATTAATACAGATTAAAAATGCAAGCACTTTCTGTCCAATAGACATTTTTAAAAAGTGTGATTTCTGAAGGTAGAAAAAAAAGTCTTGGCAATTTCTTAGAAATTGAAATAGAAATCTAATTCTACGACTTGGAAGAGGAAAAGTCATAATATTTTCAAGAAAAAAAATATAAATGCCAACAGTATGAAATGACCAGGTAGGAAAAGAGAAACTAGAAACTAGAAAAGGAGCAAATAATTGGTGAGCTACAAAAGGGGAAAATAAAAAATATACGTATTTTCAAAAATTAACACAGGAGCAGAAACAAACACAACCACCGGATATGGAAATATTCCAATTAAAGAGGAACCTTCCTCCATTACAGAAGTCAATCAAGTCTGATCAGCCTGTAAGATAAGAGAGTTGCAGGACTGATTGATTGGCAGTAAGGATACCACTTTCAAAAGAACTTAGAAAAGTGCAACACGGACTATTGGACATGGCCAGTATTAGTGTTTGTTTTGTTTGACTTTTCTTTGTTACAAGGGTTTTATTTCTTCATGATTCCGACTCTAGGCTTCTCTCCACAGCACATGGATTTCTCATGTCATGACTGTATGATCATTGAAAAAAAAGGAAAAGAAAAGTAGTAACTTTAAAAAAAAATTCTAACTATTCTACCTCCCATCTGATTGCTCCACTGGGAAGAAGAGAGAGATAGCAACTGGAACAGGGGGATTTGGAGTCTGAAACCCAGATTCAAATCTGGCCTCTCCAGTTATTAGGTGGTTTGGTATCTTCACCCCTAAAATGAAGAAGTTGGTCTGAAGGACCTCAGAGGTCTGATTTAGCTTTAAATCTATGATTCTATGACAAGAAAATCTGAGCTTTATATTTCAGAATCATTAGGAGTTAGTCCAACTGGCTTCCTGAAATGAGGCCCATCAGACTGATGTCATATTTAAGGCAAGTGATTCTCAGACATGGGTGTCAGGGGCCTCATGGGATTTCAGGAGCAAGGTCCTGAAAGAGTCATGGAGCACTGAACAATGTTGCTCCAAGGGATGGCACAGAAACCATCTGCTGGTTATCTGATAGGGCGAACCACCCTCTTCCAATTTGGGGGCACTTTCCATGCAGTCCAGACCGCCTGGCCTTTAACCTATGTTATCAGGAGAGATGGGATTTGGGTAAAGAAACTAGGAAGGTCCTAAAAGCCTTTCCTGGGGGTGATTGGATACCCTGCAATGGTTTTGAAGGGATCAATAACAGATGCAGGATGTAACAAATAGCAATCCTAATGAATGTTTGGACCTGGCATAAGTCAAAGAAGCACTTTTATTGCAAATTTAATGAAAATTTAACTGTCTAAAGGGGGAAGTGGGGAGGGAAATGGTGAAAATGATAAAAATCAAACTTTGGAATGGGTTGTGCCCTACTTCTTAAATGCTACCCAGGCCTCTGATGTGTAAACACTGCTTATGGTGGCCTTCCTGATGCCACCCATATGCATGTACTCTCTGACTTAAGGGTAACTTACATCTCTGAAGTCAGCATTTGCATAATAAGATAGCAACTTGATGGTACATTGGCTAGAATGCTAAACCTGGACTTGGAAAGATCTGAGTTCAAATTCACTCGCATGCACTTAGTAGCTGTGTGACCCTAGGCAAGACACTTAATCTCTCCTCTACCTCAATTTCCTCATCTGTAAAACTGAGAAAATAATAGCATCTACCTCCCAGGTTAAAGCCCTATATAAATGCTAGTTATCATCATCATCATCATCATCATCATCATCATCTTAATACATTATCATGTTAGTCTATAACACCATTATATATTAAATGACATAGCAATATAATGTCTATATAATAACAATAATAATGAAAAAAGTTGTAATAATGAATATCACCTAATGCCAGCCTTTTGGAGGCATCTGTCCATTCTTCAAGGCTCATCTCAAAGGTTGCCTTCTCCAAAAGATCTGACGTGACTGTCCTCCCACTCCAGCCCCCATCCCATGCTGGAAATGGGCAGCACCTTTCCTAATCATTAAAGCTGTCCGGAAGTAGGGTGAGCTGCTTTGAGAGGTAGTGGGTTCCCCCTCATTAGAGATCTTTCAAGCAAAGGCTAGATGACCATTTGTTATGTATGTTGTAGGAAGATTCTTTTCCAGATAAGGCTTGGAATAGATGGCTTCTCAAGTCTCTTCTGACTCTGAGAGTTTGTGGGTTCTCCTTTATCTGATGCCACGGCAGTTTAAATGCACAGATGCTTAATCAATCAACAAGTATTTATCAGGTACCCACTAAGCTCCAGGCACTGCGTTGGACATTAGGGATACAAACACAAAAATGAAAAACTCCCTGCCCTCAGGAAGCTTCCTTTCTGTTCCTATTATAACTATGTGTTCTGTGATTAGTATGTAAGGTCCCTGCAAGGGCAAGACTCTTATTTATCCATGTTTCTCTTTCTGTTGTTGTCTTTGTTCAGTCATTTCAGTCATCCCTGACTCTTTGAGATCCCATTTGGGGTTTTCTTGGCAAAGATACTGGAGCAGTTTGCCATTTCCTTCTCCAGCTCATTTTACAGATGAAGAAAATGAGGCAAATGGGGTTTAAGTGACTTGCCCAGGGTCACATAGATAGTAAGTGCCTGAGGCTTGATTTGAACTTATGAAGATGAGTATTCCTGACTTTGGGCCAGGCACTCTATCCACTGTACCACCTAGCTACCCATTTCTCTCTCATTACCTAGCAAAGTTCCTTACATAGAGTAGGCCCCTTATATAAATGTCTGTTGAATTAATTCATAAGCACATAATATATGAAGGATACACACATGTACATGTACACAAAGGATAGAGCGTGAGCCTTGGAATCAGAAGGTTCTGGGTTTCCAATCCCACCAGCTGCATAGCCATGGACATGGACTTAATTTCTCTGAATCTTGGACATCTTTTTAAGACCAAAAGTCATAGATGGGGCATGAGCTGTTGACAGAGAGATACTGATAAACTTATGCTCACACAGTATAAGGAATTATTGGCACTTTAGAACAAATGCATTCATCAATGACAGAGCTGTCAGCTCCAGGTAAGAGGAGAGTTTCAAGGTGATATGTGCCGTTCATCAAAATGACTAGAAAATTCAGATTTTAGCTGCACCCCTCATTGTGACAAGATTGAGCTTTGCTGATAAACAGTTTACAAAACACCCCCTTAAAACAACCTTATGAAGGAAGTCTTATACATATATATATATATACATACACATATATATATATACACATACACATATATACACATATACATATATGTGTGTATATATATGTATACTATATATAATATTCGTATATACATTTGTGTGTGTGTGTATATATATATATACATATATATGTGTGTATATATATATATATATATATATTCCCCATGTTACAAATGAGGAAACTGAGACTGGGATACCTTACAGCTTGTAAGTATCTTAAGTGGAATTTGAACTCAAGTCCAGGACTCAATGTTTGGTCACACTGTCTCACATTTTTTTTTCCTGCTACTATAGGGAAAGATGCTGGCTGATTGATGAGAGGAGAAATTATTTTGAAGAATCCAGAAACACGGCCTCAACATTCATATGGTTTGACACCAATTCGTTGTCTTAGAGGTAGAGGAAGTGATATTTCATGAAGTCGTTCCCCTAGGTAGCTGGAGATGACTTCCAGTATGCTCGTTCATATTTAATAGATATGCAGGCAAGGAGTGTCCTGAAGAAACAAAAGTACCCAACCTCTTTATGGAAATGAATCCGTCACACAAGACTAGAGGCATTAGGTAGATAGACGGAAAATGGTGATGAGAGGTCACTTATCTGGGGACGCTCCAGTATCACTTTCAGACATGGCCACTGATCACAAAAGGGAATTTATTCAGGAACATTCATTTCTAGAATGCTTGGGCTTAAGGGCATTCGTGGGAGAAGCAGGTGTGGGCCTTGGTATTACTCTTCAATAAAATCAATGGAGGTGGATGATGTACAAAACCCATTATATCCCTTCCTAGGGAGGGGTCTTTTCCCTCCTAATAAAAGCAAAACAAATCATGAGAGGCAGAGTACCCTGGAGGACAGAGTCCTGGACCTTGAGTAAGGAAGGCCTAGGTACAAATCTTGCCTCTGACACTTGGAAGCTGTGTGACTCTAGGAAAGTCAATTAACTTTGGTGAGCCTCAGTTGCCTCACCCATAAAATGAGCGTAACAACATGTTCCACTTAGGTTGAGGTGAGACTCAGAAGATGCAACACACTCCAAAGCCTTTTTATACTTTATTTTCTTATTATTATTAAAATGATAATAATAATAAAATAATCATAATCAAATTGTGAGTTTATTGTTCTTAGTGTTAAAATAAGTTTTCTTTTTCCATCCATGCATGAATACTAGGGAGGAACATTCTGGAGAGGGAAGACCGTCATAGTGCCGTCTTCGAAACCCATGAAAGCACATCTCCTTGTAAACTGCTGCTTCATTATTATAAAGTTCAGACTTAAAGGTCCTTATTAATCAACAAATCAAATGCATTCATTTTATGGGTGAGGAAAATGAAAATGAAATTCACAGGAGTGAAGAGATCTATCCAACTTTAAGTAACTTTACAGGAAATAAAAAAGCCTGAATTTGAATACAGATCATTTAGCTCTGAATGCAATACGCTTTTCACTACACTAAGCTAATATAAAAGTTAACAGTGGAGGTCTTCTGGCCAAGGTGACTGCTTGAATAGAGGCAAAACACCCCATTTTCACATAATTAATCCAATAAAGATAAAAACTCAAAATTCATATTAGGTAGAATCATGATCAAGAAATCTAATGAGAAACTATAATAACTAGTGACTGCTTTTCTACTCCAGAGCTGTGCAGAAAGTGAACCAGAAGTCACAGACAACAGGAAATAGCAGCAAAGCCAGAATCAACATAGACAAACAAGATGGCAGATGCCCAGCTCAGTCAGAGGCAGGCTATAGACACATGTAAACTCCAGGGATCTGTGTCTAGAGACAGCAAGAGCAAAGACACACACCTCAAACTCCTGAGTCCCAAAGAGAGTTCAGAAAGTTCCAGAGTGATCAGTAAACCCTAGGGTAGGGACATCGGAAGCCCCAAGGAGCAGCAGCAACCAATTCAGTGCAGCAGCAATCAAACCAGGACAGCCTAGGTGCTCCCAGGTTCCCAACACTCTTTCCTGAAATTCCAGAGAGGGCCCTGAAGATCAAAGATCCATAGGATCCTTGACCGTAGGAGATGGAGATCAGCCTAGGAACCCAGGGTAAGACCAAGAAAGACTGGCCAACCTACTCAAAAATGAAGCAGAAGGTAGAGACTGGTCTTAGCACAATTCAGGAAGTAAAGTTGGAGAGATGAATCAACCTAAAAGACACTGACCAATATAAAACATAACTGTACATCTAGGGATCCCCTAAAATAGGCCTGCACAACATACAGCCTGCCATCTATTTGCTGTCTGTCAAAGTGGCCCACCGACTTATGTTGTACAGACCTGCCCAAGGATATTAGCCTTCCTCATTACTTCTTCAAGGGCCAGCGAACCCTGTTAGCTCTGTCTGAGAATAGCCTTGGGGCCTGAAGATGATTTGAGCCACAGCTACATCTTCTACTTTTTTTGTGGGCCGCCAGAGATCTTTTGGCAGGCTAAATGTTGTGCAGGTCTGCCCTAAAAAAAGGTGCAATGACTGAAACTAGATAGTGAAAGGGGAAAATGAACTCTCCAGAAGACCTATATGAAGACCCAGAAGAAATGAAGCAAGAGATCGAAAAATGAAAGAAAACTCTGGAGAAAAGACTGAAAGAAGAATAAAGAGCAGTGGTAAACCTAAGCCAAGTAAAGGACTCCCTCAAAAGGAGAATAAGCCAAATAGATCAATACTCCATGAAATGGCAAGAAACATTAGAACAAAATAAAAATATCGAAAAAAAACAGAAGAAAATATAAAAATACCTGCAATACTGATGCCAAAAAGAAAACCATTGAAAAACATTTTTAAAAAATATGTAGAAATAGATTGAAGAAAATTCAAAGTATGTACAGAAAGTAATATGTAAGATTTCTTATTTTTTTTAAATTAGCAGCATGAAACAGGGGTTCATAGCTTCATATACCACCATCTTTTCATATGTTTTGCTGTATTCATGGAAATGCTCTTTTTTAGTGTTTAAGTTTAGAATAAAAAAAAAACTTAACAATAATAGGAAGTCACTTGAAAAGCTGCCAAACGCTCTGGGCTTCAATGACAATAGTGCTTGTTGAGATATTTAATTTGATTTCAAACTTAGGAGCTGTTTTGAATCCAGCAAGTTGGTTATCTATACCCACAATGTTCAGAAAAAACACAGTCTTCAACTAAGCAGTCAACAACATTTACTAAGCACTAAGTTTACCCCTGGACTACTGTTTTCATGATCCAAAAGAACAAATTGTTTTCAAAGAATTAACTAGTTCAAAATATCTACTCTGAGACCCAACTGGATAAATAAATTGTTTATTGTCTGCTATCCATGAATACAGTGCTATTCTGGTCTATTTATCTGCATTGACCACTCAAAAATCAGAGTTGGAATTCTCATCAAAGTTAAAGCTCTGTGGTTATAATAGCTTGATGACTGCTTTTATGAAATCAACTCTAAAATCACTCTTATTCTTACCCTTAGAAATTGTTATTTAAAAAAAAAAACTTCCATTTTTTATAACTAAAATATCACGTTGAACTCATTCTTGGCTTTCTAAATTTTAAACAGCCTAAAGCAGTAGAATAATGAGCCAATCCAGCCATCTGAAACAGTACAGGTGAAACAAAAATATTTTTAGCAGCTCTTTTCACCGTGGCAAAGAAATGGAAATAAGGGGAGTATACATCATTTGGGGAGTGGCTGAACAAATGATCATAGACAAGTATGATGGAATACTCTTGTGATGTGAGAAATGATGAAAGGGATGGTTTCAGAGAAACCTGGGAAGATTTGTATGAAGTGATCCAGAGTGAAGTAAGCAGAACCAGTAGAATAATAACATTATAAAGACAGACAGCTTTGAAGGATTAAGAACTTTGATCAATGATTTCTGGAGACCAATGTTGAAGAATGTCACCCACCTCTAAACAGAGAAGTGATCAATTCAGGGTGCCAATATATATATATATATATATATATATATATATATATATATATATATATATATATATATATATATATATATATATATATATATATATTTACAAGGATTTTCTTTTTCTCTTTTCCCAGGGGAGATGCTGATGTTGGAGGTAATTGGGGGGTGGGGAGATGAGAAAAACAAATGCTTGTTAACTGAAAAAAATTTTAACAGCACAGGTGACATATCTGGATGTAAATGCATTTGCATAGTTCTGTTCTCTGTGCCAAAGCTTTCTGACCAAATCAAACACAAACAAACCCAAATCTGCATTCAAACTAAGTCCCCAACCACCTTGATTACACAGCCAGGGAATGCTTCCAGAGGCTGTGGCCAATAGAAATCAAACAAGACAGGACCTAAGAATTCCCCTTCCAGACATGGATGGATGTGTTAGTGGTCTAGAGTGGTCTAGTACATAGCCTTGGGGGATCTACTTCCCTTCCCAGAACCAGTATTACCTGGAGAACATTTCTCTCAGGATACAGTCAAATAGCCTGAAACTAACTGACCTCTCTGGTTGAGTAATCACATAGGTGTTTCAAATTAGCATTTATTAAGCAACTGCTATGGGAAAGGCATGAGCCTGCGTGATCTGGTACAGAGGCTTGTGACCCATAATGCTCACAAGTTCAGCCTGAATCAGATTAAAATGTAATTGGGAAATATATACAAAATAAATAAAAATACAATCGAACTTGGATTAAATACAATCAAACATAACAATCAATATTAAAATGAAATCAATGTGTGGCCCATAGGGATTCTCATATACAGTTTAGTGGCCTCAGTCTCTTATTTGGGTGTGATGCCACTGGGCTAGTAGATACAGTCAGCCTTAGAGTCAGAAAGGTCTGGGTTCAAGTATTGCTTTTGACATGTCCTGATTGTATGATGCTGGGAAAGCCATTAGACTGCTCAAGGTCCCAGTTAACTTCCAAAGATTGAGAATTGCAGAATAATTATGGAACTGCATCAGGGAATGAAAACTTAGATCTATACCAAAAAACAAACAAACAAACCAAAAACGAGGAAGGCATTTTGTTAGTCCCAGTGGATATAGAGACGAAAACACAATCTCTGCCCTTTAGGAGCTTACATTCTGTGGCACGGGAGGGGGAGGGGAGTATACAATATGGTTATTATAAAATGTATCCAAATTAATAGGGGCAGTCATTAGCAATTAGGGACATCAGAATTCACATAGGAAGTGGCATTTGACCCGATATTTAATAAAAATGAAATGATGTAACATAATATCTGAACTACCTAGGGATGAGCATCGGGTTTGACATCAGAGAACTGGGGTTTGATTTATCTGCCATTTACATCTCTGTGGGCTTGGACAAATCACTGAATCTCTCTGTGCCTCAGTTTCTTCATCTGTAACATGAGTTTGGACTAGGTGGCCTCTGGGGTCCTTTTCAGCTCTAAATCTGTGAGCCTATGATACTATGAAGTGGCTCCACATACCTTGGAGAGAAATACCTACAGAGAAAGGATATAAGCTATACAACAGGAAAAAAACTGGGTTGACCATAAAGACATTGACAAAGTAGATAAAGAGAGTGGACTGAAGCTCAAGGAAAAATCTTGATTACATCAGGGAATTACTTTTTTTCCAAAGGAAAATTTCCAAAAGAAATATTGATGGGATGCTGGAAGCCCTACAGAAATAAATCCCAGCCAGCCTGGAGACAATCTTAGTGGAGATACTGTTGGGAATAATCTTTCTTGAAATGGGAATGACTTCGGTGAGTGAGTAGCTACTTTCCTAGTTATTAGCCCCTATGGAGAATCTATTCACAGAAACTCTGAGCAAAGTAAATGGGAGGGAACAACAAAAAAGATATCATTCATGCAAGTCACCAGGCAAGATTGTTTCTTCCTTGCCTGTTACCCAAAATATACGGTTGAAGAAATGAGTAAAAATTCAAGTTTGAGGTAACCCAGAACTAAGAAGCATGACAGAGTAGATAGGAATGCTGGATTTGGAGGCAGGAGTGTCTGGATTCAAATCCTGCTAATTTCTGTATGGGCAGGTCAAATCTCAAATTCTCTAAGGATCAGTTTTACCATCTGTAAAATAGGGAGAGCATGGTAAGCCTCTGGCAGTACAAAGAATATTCACTCTGGAGTCAGATGACCTGCCTTCCAATCCCAGCTCTGCCATTGTGATTTAATGTGGACCAACCTCATCTGTAAAATGAAAAGATAAGACTAGAGGATCTCTAAAGTCTCTTCTCCTTCTTGATCTTGGATCTTATGAATACTTGGAGATCTTCTCCCTCTAAGGTAACCTTCCACCTACTATGTATCAAGATCCCATGTATGTTGCATTACATAATTATTTACATGTTATCTCCTCCATTTGAGCCCAAGGTCCCTGAGGGCAGGGACTATCTTTGCCTTTCTTTATATACTCAGTGCTTAGTACACAGTAAGCTCTCATTTCACTGACCTGCCTTACAGGGTTATTGTGGAGTGCTGTATAAATGTAAGTATGGATTATTCTCTTCCATTTCATATGTCCCTTTAAAACAGATTTGAGAAGAGTTGAATATTTTGTGTGCTTTCATTCGGATCTGGAAAAAGCGAAGGTATTTACATAACTGTGGATGACCAATCACTTTTGTATCTGATATCCCAGCAGAGACCTTCAATTAAAATGCTGTGGGAAAGATCCAAATCTTTTCTTAGAGGTTAGACAGTTAGAAGCCCAGTACTGTCTGCCTGCCGGCATCTGGGTCAGGGTCCTGGCCACACTCACTCAGACACATTGGAATCTATATATTTTTTTGACTCATCACCAATGGAGATGCAACCTTTGGTTGGGGAAGTGAGCTAATTTACTTTAAATAACACTTATCCAATATAATACATTCTTACAACTGTTGAAAAGTGAGTCAACCTTTTCATTGAGCATAATTTAAGGGTGAGCCTTCCTGGTTTTAAAATTTTATTTTATTTAGGGGCTTGGGGTGGGATAGGATTCTAACTCCATGATTTGTGTGACCTTAGGCAAATTCCTTGTCCTTTCTGAACCTCAGTTTCTTTACCTGCAAAATGAGGGGATTGGAATCAATGTCTTCCAAGATCCTTTCCAGCTCCTTCATGATTTTATCAATGGTATGTATCAATGTATGATCTGCATCATTTTATCAATGTAAGGGCTGTGTGTATGTATTAATGTGTGATCTGTTTGATGCTATTAATGTAAGGGCTTCTCTCAAGAGATGAAAATGTGGGGGCAGCTAGGTAGTGCAGTGAGTAGAGTACTGGCCCTGGAGTCAGAAGGACTTGAGTTCAAATCCGGCCTCAGACACTTGACTGCGTGACCTTGGGCAAGTCACTTAACCCCAATTGCCCGGTCATCCCTGCTCCAAAAAAAAAAAATTATGGAAATGTGCTATGTAGACAATTTAAAGCACAGGCTGGATGTAAAGAATAGTTTCCTAACAATTACAGCTGTACACAGGTCTTGTGTACATTTCTTGGGAAATTCAGGATTCTTTATCTTAGAAGGTCTTTGAAAAGTGGCTGGAGGACCCTTTGTAAGGTATGTCATAGTGGAGTTTCTTTTTCCATTATGATCTGGGCTGGACGGATGCTGAGGTCCCTTCCAAGCTGTCTCCTTCTATGATTCTGACCTTACAGTAGGAGAGAGTTCCCTTGGGACCATTGAGAGATTAAGTGATATTACCACTGGCATGTAGCTAATACGTGTTAGGAGTAGGATTTGAACTCGGGACTTCCTGACTCCAGTGATTCCTGGTGCTCATCACAATGCTATGCTCTCTCTTTAGCTGAGAATGGTTTACAAAAATAATGAAGCCAAAATGTCAAGACTAGTTCCCCCCAAAATTAGCTTCCTTAGGCCTTTCTTGAGGATTCATTTACAATGACCTTTTGGTGGGGAGATGACTTTTTTGGGGGATGGCTTAGAAGCAGATCAGAAAAGTTACAGCTTTAAAAAGCTAGGGACTTCATAGGATAACAAATTTATGGGGCAGTTACGAGATGCAACAGAGAGAGTACTGAATCTGGAGTCAAGAAACCTGAGTTCGAATCTGTTCTCAGACACTTATTAGCTGCGTAGCCCTGGGAAAATCACTCACCCTCTCTTTGCCTTAATTTCCTGTAATATGGGAATAATAAGTGCCTACCTCCCAGAGTAAAGCGCTTTGTAAAGCTTAGAGCGCTCTCGAGGTCTGGATGAAGTAAACTCCAAGGTCCTTCGAGGTGCACTCACTGTCAGCGATCTTTGAAAGTGCATTGAGAAAAGGAGCGCTTCCATAAGATTGGAGAAAGGCAAACGTGATGATTTTCATAAAAGCAGGGGGAGGGCACGGGGGGCATGGAGCAGAAGTCTGCCAACTATGGATTAGTGAACTTGATGGTGACTCTTGGCAAAATTCCAAAATGTCAAATAAAAAGTGTGGTGTTTAGGAAAGTTTAGGTCTTTAGAGAAAAAAAAAAAACTTAAAGCATTACATAAGTGTTAGATATTATTGTTATTATTAATCAGAGCTGGAAGGGACTATAGACTAATTCAACTCGCTTATAAATGACTTACATGGTAGATGGTAGACTTTGTACTTGAACCCAGGTCCTCTGGGAACAAGTTCAAGTGGACAGAAGTCAGTTTCATTCCAATAATACATCAGGAGCCAGAGGTGTCCCTCAGGGTGACAGTATACTCTACCTAGAGTTTTTATTTGTTATTTGTTTGTTTTTTAACAACTCTTGCTTCTTTATGAAAGCTTGGCTAAGGCAGATGCCGATTCACGCAGCCCAAGGAAGCATAGCAATGAGTCACCTTACCCTACGCTAAGAAGAAAGGGCTGAGCCTGTTGATCCAGAGCTGGGTGAGCCCAGAAGTGAGTGAAAAGCCAGGCCAGACAATTATTCCTCCAGGGAAGGAGGCCTGGCCAAGAGGCAACTCTGGAGGGAAGCTGAGACTGGCCTCCCATTAAGAAGTATCAAAGGACTCCAACAGAATAGAAACAACTTGATCCATCTCTGTCCTTCTGCAACCAAAAAATACATCTAGCTCCCAGCATGTGTGGGAGAAAAAGTGAAATCGTTAGTTGAGGTGACTAATCCCCACCAATTCTAAGAAATGACACAGCAATTACAAACTCGAAGGGTGATCACTGGGGGCCAATTTATATGGTTGCCTGTACTTCAAGGGTGATGGGAATAACTTTACCTATGTATCATTTTCCACAATTATCACTTTTTCTCAAGTACTCATAAGAAGAGAGGCCAGTCAGGAGGAGAGCATAGGGAGCAGACTTTGGAGTCAAGCAGAGTTGGGTTCACATCCTGCCTCTGACAGACTGGCTGGGTGAATGCAGGCAAGACTCTTAACTTGTCTGAGTTCCCAGGCAACTCTAAGACAAGTCACCAAAGGAAACCAAAACATCATCATCTGATCCAGTCCATTTTACAGAGATGGAAGCTAAGGTTCAAGAAGGCTAAAATGCTTGCCCAAAGGCACAGGAGCAGCCACTGTGCAATGGTCACAGGCCATAGGTAAAACCTTGGATGACCAACGACAACACATTTAGCATCTCTTAGCTATAAATGGGGATAAACTAGCTCATAGGGCATTTATAAGTGGCCTTGCCATTTATTAGCTATGTGACCCTGGGTAGGTCCTTCAGCACACTGGCCTCAATTCCCTCATCTGTAAAATAAAGGAATTATATGAAATTATCTCTGGACCTTTAATTCTATAATCCTATTATGATGACAGGGAAAATGTATATAACAATTGTTCACATTGGTCTGTTTAGGGTTTCTTTGAGAAAGTCAGATGTTTCCTCATACAAACTTGACTTCCTTCTACCTGCTGAGAATGGGGTCTGACTTTCTGGATATTATCATGACTCCCCCTCATCTCAGGTAACTACCTTGCTTTTCAGCTCCTTTGGGGGCACTGTCTTACCTAATTAAGAAGGTAAGCTCCTTGAGGGCAGGTATAATGGTATCTCAGCTCTTAGTAGCACTTAAGTATTAGGTATTAGCACTTAGGTATGTCCTTGGCCAATAGTAAGGGTTGAATAAATGTGTGTTGGCTATGGTAAAGCCATCAGTGCTGAGAACTTGGTTAATGATGGGAGGAATCACTATCCAAGGTCCCCAGAGAGCTAAATCCAGTGGTTTTTTCTTAGCTCTCATCATTCTTGACCTCTCACATGTCTGCATCTGACTTTGGTGACCACTCCCTCTTTCTGGATACTCCATACTCCCTGCTCAGTCGTGGTTCTGTGGGCCTTCATTTTCTTAATCTGTAAAATGATGGGACTGGACTTCCTAATTAAATTATGATAGCTAGCAATAACAACAGCTAGCATTTATACAGCGCTTCAAGGTTTGCAAAGAGCTTTACAAATCTTATCCCAATTGCTCCTCAAAACAACCCTGTGTGGTAGATACTATGGTTATCTCCATTTCACAGATTAGGAAGCTGAGGCAGGCACAGGTTAAGTGATTGACCAGGATCACACAGGTAGGAAGTGTCTCAGGCTTGGTCTTCCTGACTCCAGGCCTGGTGCTCTAGCCATGGGCCATCCACCTGATCAAATTATCCAATCTTGTGGCATGTGTTATTTATTCTGCCTTGTAACTATCTCATCTCTCCACTTCAACCACCATAATTCGGACCCTCATTAATGCTCTCCTAGACTATTACATTAGCCTCTTCACTGGTCTCCCCAATCCATCCTCATAAATTGACCAAATTGATATTCCAGAAGCACAAATCAGATCACGTCACTCCCCCAGCCAAGAAGTTCCGATGGTTCTTTATTGTTTCTAGGATAAGTACAAGCTCATCTGTTTGGGATGTAAGTCTGGCCTCAGCTTCTCTCTTCATGTTCCAGACAAAGTGGCCTGCTTCCTGCTCCCTAGACAGAACACTCCTCTCCCATCTCTAAACCTCTGTGTAAACTGTCTTCCTTGCCCATAATGCTCTCCCTCCTCTGGGGAGCTGGCCCCTAAACAAAAACAAGTCAATATCCTCAAAAGTGGCTTGGCACACAGTAGGCACTTAATTAATATTTACTTATTTGACTCAAGAAACATAAAAATTCTCTGGGGGAAAAACAGCATATGAAGGTATGTATGTGTGTGTGTATGGGTGGGTGGATGAGTGTGGGTGGGCAAAATAAATCCAAAAGAATTTTGGAGGAAACTTTCAAAATGGGAAATTTTCAAAAGAGCTTTAGCTGAGTCTTTTAGGGCTTAGGGGGTTCAAGAGGCAGAAGTTAGTAGGGAACCAAAGGGTCTGGCACATAGTAGGTTCTTAATACATGCTTGTAAAACTGAATTGAATTGACATGAGCACAACCAATCAATCAACAAACATTTTCTGTGCTAGGTGCCAGAGGATAAATAGTTCTCCAAGTTGAGTTATTCCTATCTTAGCACTGTGATATGATGGAAAGAATAAAGCCTCTGGAATTAGAGTTTCTGGTTTGAAATCCCGTTTCTGACACTAACTGTGTGACCTTAAGCAAGGCACAACTTCCCTGGGCCACAGGTTCCCAATTACAAAATGAAGGGACCTAAGAGGCCCCTTCCACAGCTAAGACTGACCCACAGATGTGAGGCTCGACTTTTAGAAACAGAAAGGACCAAAAGGGATGGTCTAGCCTAACCTTTGAATTTCCAGATGAAGGAACCATAACACAGAGAAGACAGCAGGTTTATGTTGGGCAACAAGTCACCTCATCCTGGTCAGACACAGGAGGGAAGGGAGCTTCCTTGGTATGGAAGGAGTTGAAGAAGTGAGGGTCTTGTCCCCTTGTCCCCCATGCATCCTGTGCCTAATTGAGCCCAGCTCAAACCATGACACAGCTGGAAACAGAGCTGCAATAGGTACGCCAATATTCGAAACTGCAGCAGTGAACAAGGGGGGTGCTTTACCTATAGACTGGAGAGGAGAATACACCTGTGAGATAGCCCTCAAAAGACAAAATTAAACACAGTTGTTAGAAACCTGACAGATGAGCAGGTGGCATTAAGGAGAATGATAGCACATTCTTTCACAATCTGAGGATGTGACTAACAGCTCCAAGCCGTGTTGTCTAATTGTGTCATTCAAACAATGCTGGCCTTTGGGAGTCAGGAGGGATCTTAGCTCCCAGCTAGTCCAAGTCCAAGTCAAGACCTAGTGCTCTCCCCATGAAGGGTCATCTAGTGTCCCTTTGAAGACAACTAACGCCTGAAGAACCCATGATCTCCCAAGGAAGGAAAAAAAGTCTTTATTAAGCACCTACTATGTACTAGGCACTGCGCTAAGTGCTTTACAAAAATTACCTCATATGATCCTTACAACCACCGTGGGAGGTGGGTGCTACTAACACCCCCATTTGACAAATGAAGAAACTGAGAAAGGCAGAGGTTGAGTGACTTGCCCAAGGTCACATAGCTAGTAAATGTCTTTGCAACAGTTGAACTTGGATCTTCCTGACTCCAAGTCCAGTGCTTTGTGCACTATGGCACCACCCAACTACCAAAGGGGAATGGCTCCAATTGTACAGTGGAAAGAAGAGGGACACTGGAATCCAAGGACATGAGCCCATATCCCATCTCTGATCCTTCCAGTGACCTCCTGGAGTCTCAGTTTGATCATCTCTAAAATAAGGGGACCGGACTAGATGTCTGGGAGGTTCTTCCAAGGATCTTCAACTAAAATTCCACCTCCTATAGGAAACCCTTCCCACCCCTCTTAATTCCAGTGCCTGCCTCTGTTAATAATTTCCTATCTATCCTGTACATAGCTTGCTTTGTCCATATTTTTACATGTTGTCTTCCCCATTAGTACGTAAGCTCCTTGAGGGCAGGGATTGTCTTTTGCCTCTGTTTGGACCCCTAGTGATTGATTTTTCACCAAGATTCACTCCAGATTCTTCCACTTAGATCTGGGATTGATCACCTTCCCCTGCCCCCTTTCAGCTCCTTTTTATGTGTTATCTTCCCCCATTAGAAGTAAGATCTTTGAGGGCAGGGACTATCTTTGTTTTCTCTTATTTGTGTATTCTCAGAGACAAGGATGTGGTGCCATAGTGCATGGAGCCAGAACTTGGAGTCAGGAAGACTTGAACTCAAATCCTGCTTCAGACACTTCCTAGCTGTATGACCCTGGGAAAGTCACTTAACCCTGTTGGCCTCAGTTTCCTCATCTGTAAAATGAGCTGGAGAAGAAAATGGCAAACCACTCCAGTATCTTTGCCAAGAAAACCCCAAATGGGATCACAAAGAGTTGGACATGACTGAAATGACTGAACAAGAACTTAGTGCCGGGCCTTGAACTTAATAAGCACCTAAAAATGCCAGTTGATTGACTAACAAATCTATGATCTGAGGAGCCTTATCCCTCATCACAGCTTTCATTCATTGTTCCTGGTTTCGCACCCTGAGGACAACCACCACAAATCTATTCCTTCTACATGACAGATTTTTCAAAACATGAAGACAGCATACAACTCTGCCCCACTCCCAAGGAATTTTTTTCTTCAGGCAAAACATCTCGTGTCATTTAAACGACTCCTCATATGGCATACTCTCAAAGTTTTTCCCCATGCTGATCACTCTCTCCTCCAGAAACTCACTAGTCAATCAATGTCCTTCCTAAAAATTTGTGCCCAGAAATGAGCAAAGCGTTCCAGAAGAGATTTCCATCTACTTAAGTAAAATCCCTTAGTCACTCAGACTGTTAAGGGAAGGCTCTACATTGCTTTTTAGTTAATAGTCGCTTACAGTTGCAGACAAGGCAAGATGTCGGCAGTCATCTACCTCACAGGCTTCAGGAGGCTTAGACAGAATGGAATTTGCTTCTCAGTTGGGTCCAGCCCTCAAGACAAGCAGACAACAAAGCGAGGGCTGAGAAACCAAGATTACTTGTTTAGATTCCTTTACACCGCGTTTGCGACTTTGGGAAACTTGCATTTCTACTATGCTATTTGAAAACACACACACACACACACACACACACACACACACACACACACACACCATTCATAGCATCTGTCAAAATAGAATCACAAATGTAAAAAAAATGTAAAAAAAAATGTCTATTTATTTTCATCATACCACACTCTCTATTCAAACCTACCAGTAAATATTTTGAGAAAGGAAACATCCTAAGTCAAGATGTGTTTAGTTAGGGAGGCAGTGGAGAAAAAGGGATGAATTTGGAGGGAGAAGATAAGGGTTCAAATCCAGTCTCAGTTACTTAAGACCTGTGTGAATCTGAATGTCACAACCTCTCCGATTATCTCTGAGCTCCTCATCTATAAAACAAAGCAGCTGGATTAGAGAATCTTCAAGGTCCCTTCTGGCTCTAAATCTAGGATCTGATCACTGAATCCTACAAGATTACAGGTTAAGATCAATTAATAAAGTATTTATTGAGCACCTATTGTGTAAAGCCCATGAGGGACAGCCAGCTTCCATTAGATAATCATTTATTAAGTACCCACTATATGCATTATGCCTGATTCCAGGAACACGAAGATAAAAGCCAGGCAGCTCCTTCTACTCCTACATCTAACCAGGAAGTCTCATTCTACAGTGCTGATATGGACAATCACAGTAATAATAATTATTATTACGGTAAGAATAAAGATTTATGTAGCACTTTAAGGCATCTTAAATGTTTTACATGTTACCTCATTGATCTTCACAACAACCCTGATTACACTCATTTTCAGATGAGGAAACTGAGGCTGAGAACTTTGTTCAGAGTCACACAGCTATTACGTGTGGAAAAGAGGATTTGAACCTATATCTTCCTGATTCCAGGTTCAGTAATGAGAGATGCAGCTGGCATGAGACCCTGGTGTGGCCTTGAAGTACCTTAGAACCTGCCTGGCGCTGTCTTGGGGATTAGGGTGTTTGGCACATTCTCTCTCTCTCTCTCTCTCTCTCTCTCTCTCTCTCTCTCTCTCTCTCTCTCTTCTCTCTCCTTACTTCTTTCTCTGTCTCTGTCTCTGTCTCTCTGTCTCTGTATTTGTCTCTCTGTCTTTCTCTCTCTCTGTCTGTCTCTCTGTCTGTTTTTCTCTCTGTCTCTCTCTCTCTCTCTCTCTCTGTCTCTCTCTCTCTCTCTCTCTCTCTCTCCATGACTCCCAGACCCACATCCCAATCTCTGGTTACTGTCCCAACATCCAGGCCCCTTTCTCTAGCCCCTTATACAGGGGGTGTCTCTGCCTGGGCTTCCCATCCCCACCTCACATGCAGCCAGTCTAAACCCAACCCAAAACTGCGGAAGCAGCACGGAGTTTAAAGACTGAGGTTCCAAATAAGAACCTTGGCTCTTCCGTGTACTTACTTATGTGATCTTGAGCGAGCCTTTTCCCACTCTGAGCCTCAGTTTCCTCATCTACAAAATGCAGCAGTTGCAGTGAACGACCTTTAAGTTTCCTGCTAGCTCCAACTCTGCCATCTGGTCCTCTCAGATATATAAATTAACAATAGGAATTGTATTATCATAAATACAGCTGTGAGGATCTGCGGATAGAACCCTAAACCTAGAATCAGGAAGATGAGTTCAAATCTGACTTCAGACACTTCACAGCTGTGTGATCCTGGGCAAGTCACATAACTTCTGCCTGCCTCAGTTTTCCCATCTGTGAAATGAGGCTAATAATAATAGCCTCCACCTCCCAGGACTGTTGTGAGAACAAAATCAGATAATATTTGTGAAGTGCTTTGCAAACCTTAAATGCTCTGTATGAATGCTATTATTAATTGTTAATTAACGAAATATATTAATTCATTAATTGCATCATCTTCCCAATGATACCCCATTAAAAACATTAGCAGAGAGCATTTGCGGGAGTGGGGCGTGGTGGGGAGCTGGAACAAGTTCTACATGGTAAGTGGGAGAGCTTATTCTGAAGGTAACATGAGAGACGACGGATCTGTTGTTTCTTTCCTCTGAGATATATGTTTCTCTCTGGTATAGGAAGAGTCTGTGATGGGTAAGGTGCCTTCAGGAAGTTACTTACCCTCGCCATATTTCAGCTTTAACTCTGTGATTCTATGACCCTCAGATGCTGCTCTTTACGGGGGTTTTAAGAACCCCCAAACGCAGAAGCTGGTAAGTAGGGGACGGAAGCTGACCTCTCAGTGGGGAAATGTGACCCATCCCTGTTTCAGGAAGTTAACATCTAATGATTGCAGCCACTAATTCAGTGATGCAACAGGCTGTCATTTCAGAAGTAATATTGGGGGCAGAGCCTGGCCCAGTGGTGGGTGCCGAGGTACAACATGTTTGCTTTATTGTCTTCTTTTATTTTTAATTCCAGGCTACCTAGAGCCTCTGGTGGCTTTAAATCAAGATCTTATTACACTCTTGTTTATCTCATCAGAAACAGAGCACTGGGAACTGGAATCCATCACTACTCTCCAGCCAACCCTTGGATGAGGTCCATGCTTGGGTGGAATGTGCTGGGAAGGTTATTTTAGCTTGTTAATTAGAGATGGAGAAAATGGCCATATGGAAGCACCGGGTATAGGCAAGGTAAACCATCTTCTAGAAATCCATACCTAGGAGGCAACACACTTCCCCTCTCAAGAAAACAAATGGCAGCCATGGATTTGGCTGTACACCAGATTCAAGATGGCATGTTTCATTAATGTCATTAATAAACAAGTAATAAGCATACTGAGAGGCAGTATGGTGCATTGAGTAGCTGAGAGAGGGCTACCCTCCAAGCCAGAAAGACCTGGGTTCAGATCTTGCCTTTGACAAATGTAAGTTGATTCATCCCCAGCTGCCAATGCTTCCCCCTCAAAATTACTTTACATTGATATATACAGGGTTAGGCCCATGGTAGCCCCTCAGTAAATGCTTACTTGATTATTATGTTCATACTTATTTGGTCTAAGCAGGGGTAGGGAACCTGCAGCAGGTTCCCCATCCCTGGTCTAAGGGGTTCTTAAGCTCTTGTGTTATTGACCACTTTGGCAGTCTATATGGATCCCTTTTCAGGATGGTGTTTATAAATACATAAAACAAAATACATTGAATCACAAAAGAAACCAATTATGTTGAAATAAAGATATAATTTTTCCAGTCCAAGTTCACAGCCTCTCTGAAATCTATCCACGAATCTCCCTCTGTGTACTACAGGGTAAAAACCCTTGGCATAGAGTTGGCATGGTATAGTGGAGAAAGAGCCAGTCTCAAAGCCAGCAAGAACCGGGTTCCAGTCCTGCCTCTGATTCACGCTGGCTGTTTGACTTGGGCAGGTTATGTAACTTCTACATGCTCCCAGCCACTTTCTAAGACACTAAGTTGCAGAGAAGGTGCGACTTGTACTGGTAGAGAGAGTTTCCTCTTCCAAGAGTTCCCTGTACCAGTAAAATCATATGTCCTGTGTCTCATTTGATCTAGACTTTTTATATTTATATATTTGTTATATATTTACATATATTCATTATATTTACATATGTATACACATATACCCATGCATATACATACATCTATACATATACATAGCTCTCCATATGCCTGCATGTGTGTGTATATATATGTGTGTGTGTGCGCATATGTATGCATGTATGTGTATGTGCATGTGTGTATGTATGTATGTGTATGCATGTATGCATGTATATATGTGTACATTTGCATATTGTTTTCCCCAATAAAGTGTGAACTCCTTGAGGGAAAGGGTTGTTTTATTTGCGACTGACATAGTACCTGATGGGGAAAGGAAGAGAATAAATATTTATAAAGAACCTACTATGTGGCAGGCATTGTGCCATGCACTTTTATGCATATTATATCTTTTGATCCTCACAACAATCCTGGGAGGTAGGTGCTGTTTTTATCCCCATTACTAGTTGAGGAAACTGAGGCAGAGGTTAAGTGAATTATCTAAGGTCACACATCTAGTCAGTGTCTTAGGCTAGATTTGAACTCAGGTTTTCCTGACTCCAGACCCAGTGCTATAGCCACTGTGCCACCTAGTTGCCATAATAGGTCCATAAACAAATTCTTTTAAAATGAATATTGAATGACTAATTGATCTGCATTGGTGGAGAGATTTTCACCACAGGGAGTTCCCTTCACTGGTGAAATTACAGGTGCAGATCCAAAATTTAATGTGAAAATAAAAAGGTAATATGAGATTTTGGGGAACACAGGGCCTGGCATCTACATCCATGCTTCTGTTCTAAAAAAACATCAAAATCGAAGGGGGAGCTGCATTTCAGGAAATGAGGATTCTCAAAGCTTAGCAGGAAAAATACCTGGTTGTTTTTAATCCAATGACTCAGCCCCCATTAAAATTAAGGACTTGTCTTCACCTTGTAAGCATCTTCTTTCCCAGCTATTCTGCCTTTTTCTTTCTACATGTGTCTATAATGTTAATATCCCATCATTCAGTTTTTTTAATCCTTATTTTATTTCATCTTTCTCAATTCTCCCTTCTATTCTAGTCCTTATAGTTTAGCAGTCAGGGGTGAGGAACCATGTGGCCTCCTAGATCCTTGGGTGCAGCCTTTTGACTGAGTTCAAGTTTTACAGAAAAAAAAATCCTTTTATTAAGGAGATTTGTTCTGTGAAGTTTGGATTAAGTCAAAGGGCCAGACTTGAGGATCTAGAGGGCCACCATGTGGCCTCAAGGCTAAAGGTTCTGCTCTCCTGGTGTAGCTTTTCCAGCTTCAAGTCAATCAGCATCAATCAACAAGCATTTATTAAGAGCCCCTAGGTGTTACAATGGATAGAGCATGGGGCCTGGAGGCAGGAAAACTCAGCTTCATGAGTTCAAATCTGGCCTCAGACACTTACTAGCAGTGTGACCCTGGGTAAGTCACTTAAACCTGTTTGCCTCAGTTTCCTCATCTGAAAAATGAACTGGAGAAAGAAATGGCAAACCACTCCAGTATCTTTGCCAAGAAAACCTCAAATGGGGTCTCAGAGAGTCAGACACGACTGAAACAGCTGAACAACAGCAATAAACTTTGGTTCGGGTACAATGCTAGGCACTCTGAAAACGTGATAAAGATAAAACAATTCCTGCCTTCAATGAGGTTATGTTGTGTCCCCTGTGTTCTTATATCTTCTTCCCTTGTTGCTCTCTGTTGGATAATCCCCTTTCTTGGGTTTTTCAAGAACTGAACATGATCGTCCCCTCTAAAGCTGTATTTTCTCCTTGCCATATTTCTGATTTTTTTTTAATGGGCCAACTCCAAGCATAAGCTAGTCAAGAATGATGTTAATGATTCTCTTTGATGATGAATGGGAGAGGGTAGATCATCATCTCAGAAGCCATATGGCCCAGCTTCCTCATGTTCGAGAGAGAGAAACTGAGCGCCATGCACAGGGTTGCTGTAAGATGTAAAGCACTTCATGTGCCTTAAAGCATTACAGAAGTGCCAGTTATTATTAATTATTTGCCTACGGTCTCTAGGCCTTCTACTTCATGGCATTCCTGCTGTGCTCCAGCGATGTTTATAGAGTAATAGTGGGCTCTGCTGGGGACTGTGTGATGATGTGGGGGATGGGGGGGAGATGTATGCCCCCACTTTTAGGTTTAATGTGTATCATTAATCCTTTCTTCAGTCCAAACAGCAACAAAACAATAAATCAAACCCCAGTTTGTTTATGCATTTCTGAGGTGTATCACTGAAAATTTAGCAACCAAGATCACCATTAAATTGATTATTTTAAATAATATTTTCTTAATGACATGTAAAAATAATTTATAACATTCATTTTTTTGAGCTCCAAATTTTCTCCTTCCCTCCCTTAGCCCTCTTCTCCCTGGGACAGCAAGCAACTTCATATAGGTTATACATGTGCAATCATGCAAAGATATTGTTAAACTGATTGCTAATCACTTTAACCACCAAACTTTTACTTTCCAACAGGAGTTGGTTCTAAGAGACCCCCTGCCCATGGAAGCCATGATTTGTCCAACGCCTCTTAGGTTTAAGAAAGCATTTGAGGCAGCATTTGAACCCAAGATCTCTGCCTTTGGAATTGGAAATTGGAACCTTAGAAATCATTCAGCCTCTTCATTTTTCACATGAGGAATGAGGTCCAGTGTGGTTAAGGGGCATGTTTCCAAAGTCATACTGGTAGACAGCAATTAAGTCTGAATTCAAACCCAGATTCTACAGTTATAACATCATAATTTTAGGGCTGCTTCCCTACCTCACCCTTTCTATTTGTGTACTGTATTTTTAAAAGGATGGCTTTCAGGATGGGGGGGGGATAAGTTTGAAAATGAAGGTGATATGAAAACAAATCTATCAATTAAAACTCTTTTTAAAAAATGTGAATTACAAGATTTCCTCTGCCCCTGCAGGAGCAGGAGCAACCCAGATGATTCTCTTTCTTTTCCTCACTTTCTTCCCTCATTTTCAGTTGCTTTTCCTTCCATCACTCCCTCTCCCTCCCTCTCTCTCATCCTCCCCAAGTTCACAGCTGTGCTGCTGTATCTGACACCTCCCAGCAGCATATGCCATCAGGAGCAGGTGTAGAAACAAGAGACAACCACAAGGAGAAAAATGGACAGGATCCCAAACACCTTCATTCTCGGAGAATGCTGGGCCAGAGTTGAAGGGGAGGAGAGATCCCCCTTCCAGAAGCAGTAGGGAAGCACCCCAAGATGAGATATCATCCTCCAAGGCTTGTCAGAGAAAACCAGGAGTCAAGCTGAATGCCTAGAGAGGCCTCTGGCTTTTTCCGTGTTTCTGACATTAGCACTGAGGGACCTTGAGCCTTCTTTATCAGGCCACATCCTTTAATGCTACATGCTAACATGGGGCCTCCAAATTCCAAATAAAGTGTGTGTGTGTGTGTGTGTGTGTGTGTGTGTGTGTGTGTATGTGTGTGTCAGAGAGAGAGAGAGAGAGAGAGAGAGAGAGAGAGAGAGAGAGAGGGGGGGAGAGAGAGAGAGAGAGAAGAGACAGACAGAGAGACAGAGAGAGACAGATAAAGACAGTCAGAGAGAATGTGAGAAAGAGAGAGAGAGAGAGAGAGAGAGAGAGAGAGAGAGAGAGAGAGAGAGAGAGAGAGAGAGAAGGAGAGAGGGATAAGGGAGGGAGAGAGAGACAGAGAGACAGGGGGGGGGGGGGGGTGGGGCGGGGAGAGAGTAGGATAATCTTACATATATCTTGGGAAAATCCGATATTCGGGTTGAAAGAAAGGGCACGTGGATATGAGGCACCCTGGATTTGACTTCACATTCCAGATCTGCTTGTGACATCGGGGAAGTCACTTCAGGTAGTTTAATATCCATTTTGTTACTTCTAATGTGAGCTGGTTGGACTAAACTATCTATAAGAGCCTCCTTAGCTCTAAACAATGATAGTTCACAATGACATAGCCCATTAAGGATTTCAATGCACCAAGCACAAAGCTCCATTAATAATCACGACAATCCTGAGAGGCAGATGATATAATCATCCCCATAGGACAGAAATGGAAAGTGAAGCCCAAAAGAACCCGAATGCCTTGCCCAGGGTCACACAGCAAGGAAACACCTGGGGTAGGATTTGAATTCAGACCTTCTTGACTTCAATTTCACTGCATTTGTTTACCTCTCAATCACAACAAATAATCTGAGAGATTGCCAGACTGCTCTGATACTCCCTGGTATACGACATTTAGCATCTTTGGGCCTCAGCTTTCTCAACCGTAAAATGCTATGTATGAAACCAGATGTCCGCAGGGTGTCCTTCCGTCTCTCAGTCCATGCTCCTACCATCCTATCACTCAGCAGTCGGACGCGCCGGGATTCATTCTGCCGTCCCCTCCTGACGACTCGCACGATCAACTTTAGTGAATTCTGCCCATCCTTCAATTCACAATATGAGCCTTTCCCACCTGGCCCAGCTCACAAGATTCTCTCCTCTTCTTGAACCCTTATTTGGAACATGACTGATTACTGGACACTTATAAGCTGCCCCTGGTTGTTATCTTCTTCAATTCAATTCACAGAGACTTGCACACAGTAGGCACTTAAAATATTGAATGGATTAGATTTTAATTCAGTAAATATTTATTTAGTGCCAGCTGTTTGCAGAACTCTCTACCAATCATAAGGAAGATGCTGAGTTTAGACCTCATCCCTGCCCTCATGGAGTTTATAGGCTAGTAAATGGATATAGCACTTATAGAAATAACTATATAAAACAACATGGTATCCAGTTATAGATTGAGTGAACAGAATGTTTATAAAGTCCAGGGGGGAAGCTTATTATCAATGGAGGTGCCGGCTGGGGAAGAAGAAGGGGAAAAAACCCTAGAGGGCTTTTGATAGAAGAGACCAAAAATGTGCCTGTCCTGACTACCGGATTGGCAGAAACCACATAAAAGTCTAAGGTGGAGACGTGTGCTGCTCCCGGGTAGAAAACTTATTGTTTTTAATTTAAAGGCTGTCATCGCCGCAGTGAGTTAATCACAAATCAGTTCGGCTCATGGATTTATCGTCTCCCGCGAGTTATCCCAGGCTCATTCCGTTCTTAATGAAGAATGCTCTCAAGGTGAGGAAGCGTCTCGAAAGAGCAACCACCCATGATTCTCTCTAAGATTCTAAGAGATGCTTACTCTGGGTGAGCTATCCTCCCAGCGGCAGCAAAGAAACAGACTCATCTATGGCTTTGTCGGAGTGGATTTTGCATTGCAGGAAGGTAGAGTGGAAAAGAGTGGTGGCCTTGGAATCTAGGAAGCTTTCTGTTGCTCTTCAGCCACGTCCGACTCTTCAAGATCCAACGTGAGGTTTTCTTGGCAGAGATACTGGAGTCGTTTGCCATTTCCCTCTCCAGCTCATTTTACATATGAGAAAACTGAAGCAAACAGGGTTAAGTGGCTTGCCCAAGGACACACAGCTAGTTAATGTCTAAGGCCGGATTTTAATTCAGGTTTTCCCGAGCCAAGGACCCATGTTCAAATCCTACCTCAGACATTTAATAGCTGTATGATCTAAGGCAAATAAATCACTTTACTTACAGCTAGGTGGCACAGTGGATAGAGGGCTGGACCAGGAGACAGGAAAAACTGAGATCAAATCCAGCCTCAGACACTCAGACAAGCTAAGTGATGCAGGATAAGTCACATAACCCTTGTCTTTCTCAGTTTCCTCAACGGCAAAATGAGGATAATAGCACCTACCTGTCAGGGTTATGGTTAAGATGAAATGAGATAATATTTGCAAGGTACTTTGTAAAAGTGCCACATAAATGTTAGTTATTATTACCTTCTGTGAACCTTGGTGTCCTCGTCTCTACCAGGTTATGGAGAGGATCAAATGACAGAATGGTCGTGGAATGTTTTGCAAACTTTAAAGACTAACATTTCAGCCATCATTGTTATGTTTGCTGTTAGTATTTATTATATTAACTATTTTATTATTATTATTATTATTATTATTATTATTATTTCATTCTCAATTATCTCTCACTCATTGGATACACATATATACGCACTCATATACACACATGATATATACATACACACATACTATTTGTATATATGCATATAGACACACTCACATAATCACACATATATGTATGTGTATAACATATATTCACAACCTCTATATACCCTCTATGTATATGTCTGTATATGTAACCCACATAGATACCGTATATACATACACTCTATATATGTCCTACACACACGTATGTATACATATATGCATATAGGCTATCCCTATATCTACAGGATACACACATACATAAATACATGTACGTCCAGATCTCCTTTACCCTGGTGGATCTCCTACTGCACTCCAGGATGTGCGCCTGGCTCTCAGGCTGTGACTGCAAATTAATGTTCAAGCTTATTTAATTCACTTCATCTTAATAAAGCTCCTCAAGGCACTCCATACACCTTTAAAAAGAGACTGCACAACGTGCTAAAGGGAATGGCCTCTCTTAGTTAGATGTTGCAAGGAGGAGAAAGCCCAGAGAACACAGGCTAATGGTAGTTAAAGGGAGGCCTTGGGGCTTAAGAGGCAGTGGTGGAGTCAGAAGTCTGGGGTTCGAGTCCTGCCCCAGACACATACTGGTGTGATGACCCTGGGCAGATCCCTCTCGGCACTGAGAGGGCACATCTCTCAGACTGAATTTGCAGAGAAGGGGGTGATCTGTAAAGGTGGTTTCCTACAGGGAATTCCCCTCACAGATGGCAGCATAGGTCCGGTCCAAAATAAACAAATAAAGAGAAAGATACATTCACATTATTATAGGTCCTATGCTGATTTTGAGATAGGCATGTGTGTGCAGGCATGCGTGCACGTGCACACACACAGATCCAGTGACACTAGCTTCTTTAGACACTCCCTCCCCTGATTCCCACCATTTTCTCTGCTTCCCCACCCTATGCTCCCCCCCTCCCCCAAACTTTCATCTCTTGGCTTCCCCACCCCATGCCCACCCCCATGCCTAGAACTTTCATCCTCCTGGCTTCCTTCAAGTCTCCAGCACCACAAGCTGCCTCTCCTAGTCCTCCCTCATCATAGTTCCTTCCCTCTGGGATGCATCCTCATTTGCATAGTGCCTAGTATATAGTAGGCACTTAATAAATGCTCACACACATACACAGATAAAATCTGGTTGGGAAAACTTTTAAAAGGCAGATTCTTCAAGACACTTCTCTGTAAGCTTCTGAAGACAGAGCAAAGCTTCATCTCTTCAGATGGCCTGGGTTTGGTTCCCTCTGTGTATAAATAGGCAGACAAGATGGCAACTGGTATAGTGAACAGAGTGCTGGACTAGGGTAAGGGTGGTTGTTAGAGTGTAAGGTCCCAGAGGGCAGGGATGACTTCATGTTTCTTTTCACATCCCCAGTGCCTTACACAGTGCCCACCTAGCAAACAGTAGGAGCTTAATAAATGTTAATTGATTGTCCTGGGTTCAAACAATCAGCTCTACATTTAACTGTGTGAACCCAGGCAAGTCCTTTACCATAACAGGGCATCTGTGAAATGGGAGATGTGAGGCAAGCAGATGATCTTTGAGGTCCCTTATGATAACATATGGTCCTACAATTACAAAATGCAAGCTTCCCTTCACTGAAGTCAATATCATTGTTGGGTTATTACATAGAGTTTGGGGGATGGCTTTTGTCTTTGCAACTATAGGACAAAGTGGCTTTCTGAAATTAAATAGTAAATTCCATTTTCTGGAAATTCATACATCAATTTCTATTTAAAACAACAAACCAAAAGGAAGCTTTTTCCATTTCCTTTTTAAAATGAAAGGATGACTCCATCTGATCGTGGAGCTAGTTGGTGGGATGTAATGGCGAATGGGGGGCTTTGAGTGGAATGTCTCTAAGGGAGCTGTCCTCTGAATGGCTCAGCTTCCAGCAGAGGGGACTTCAAGTCTCTTTATACATTTTTTCCCCAGCAACACGCATAATGCATTGTGATTTCTGAAATTTCCTCCGCAATTTAAATCAAGTGCTTTTCAAAGGCAACATGCTACATCATGATTTAAATCTGAAAATATCCTATGTCTCAAAGTTTGAAAAATTTCTACCCAGGTACACACACACACACACACACACACACACACACACACTGCTTTCCAGGAGCATGTGGCAACCCATTATCAGCCTGGCTTCACTTCATCACTTTTCATCATAAGCTTTATTGTCTCCAAAGGAACACAGGAAACTGTGATTGCCTGGGAGCTGAGCCCCAGCAGGCACCGTCTGCTTGGTAAGAACCATGAAGACAGCTGAAAATTTCTCAAAAGTCCAACTTGTCATGGCAATGGTCATGGGGCTTAAATCTTTAATAAGGCAATCCTACAGTGGTGAGCATTGTTTCAATACTGAAGGATCTGGACTGGAGAATGTGCCCGCAGAAGAGGGGAGCACCTGTAAGCAGACTCCTGGATGCCAGTTTCCTCTTGGCAAGATCAGCCTCTTGTTTCCTAAATCCCACAGGTTTAATTTGAAAATTATGCCCATCCATGGAAACTTGAAGGGATTCAAAAGTAGAGAATTCTCTCATTACTGGAGACTTTGGGGTGAATTCAAATGCTGCAAACCAGATGGAATTAGCCAGACGAAGCTCCAAAGACAACAGGAAAAAAAATCAGCCTAGGAAGAGCATTGGATGCCTCCAATGTACCAAGAGATGTACTAAGGTTTCATTGAAGCTTTGGCTTCAGAAGACCTGGGTTCAAATCCTGTCTCTGTCACTTACTAGCTGTGACTAGAATTAAGTCACTTCCTCAATGAGCCCAAGTTTTATCTGTAAAATGGAAGGAGGGCTGCACTGAATGAACTCATAAAACTGGAATCAGAAGGACTTGGATTCAAATCCCACAAGACATTAGCAGTTGGGGATAGAGCAGCAGGCCTGGAGTCAGGAAGACCTGAGTTCAAATCCAGCCTCAGACACTTACTAGCTGTGTGACCCTGGGCAACTCACTTAACCTTATTTGCCTCAGTTTCTTCATCTATAAAATAAGCTGGAGAAGGAAATGGCAAACTCCTCCAGTATCTCTGCCAAGAAAACCCTGACAACCAAAAACATGAATTCAATTAAATCTAAGGTCCTTCCCAATTCTAAATTTAGGGTATAGGGACTGGACCTTTAATTTCATTACAAGTTCCATTAAAGAAAACTCCCTTTCCCAATGTAGGACAATACCTTCTCTGTAACTTTTAGTCTGAGAGCAGAGCAGGTGAAGAGACTTGTTCAGTCCCTGTGTGAGAGGTAGGATGTCAGCCCAAGTCTTCCTGACTCCAGGGCTGATTCTACATTCGCTGTCTCAGATTTATGATGCTATTATCCCGTAACCCTACAATGAATAAAGCAACCATGTGGGGCAAGTACACTTAAGTGTCATTATCCCCTATTTACAGGTGAAGAAACTGAGGCCCAGAGAGGCAGTGAGGTGAGGTAGGTAGAGAATTGCCGTCAGAAAGCTGGCCCCTAGATGAGACCACTCCAATCCTCATAATCCTGTGGGGTAGGTGCTATGATTCTCCCCATTTTACAGATCAGGAAACTGAGGCAGACAGAGGTTAAAGTGACTTGTCTAGGATGACACACTACTTTTTACACATTTGACTGTATGACCCTGGACAAGTTACTTAGCTTTTCAATGCAGCAGACAACTCTCTAGGCCTGTAAATTATTAGTCTGCATTGACAGCGAAAGTTCTATCCAGGAAATTATCTACGTGAGTGAAATCATAGGTCTGTCCCCTCCCCCTCCCCTACCCAAATAAATATAAGTTTTTGTTTTACTTTGAAACAATAGCTCATGTTTATGTAATAATTTAAGTCTTACAAAGTACTTTCTTCCCAACAAGTGTGAATATCATCCCCTCCATTTTAAAGATGAGGAAACTGAGACACAAAAGTCAAATGATTTGAACAAGGGCACGTGAATTAGGAAACACTAGAACTCGAATTTGAACCCAGATCCCTCAAGACTAAGTCAAGTGTCATTATTACACTGAAACTCTCCTCCCCCCGCCTCCATTTAACTACTCTCTCTTGTACACTTTGCCTGAACTCCATTGCTTCAGAAAGCTGCCATATGCATTAGCAAAAGCCAACATTAGTTCTGTGCATTTGTTGCCAATATGGCACTACTGAAAATTGCTGCTTGGAACAGGTCCTGTGGCATTCTTTGAGGCCAATAACTCACATGCATCATGTCATGTCGGCCTGGGCAAATGATGGGTACTCTGTGGGTTTTTGATTAGGCTTCTTTGTAACTCCATCACAAAGATGAGACAGTCTACATGGCGTGAGCTGGCTATGCCAGCAGGATGAGAGAAACTGTTGTGCATCCATACCATATGTCCACTGACTGCAATCAGAAGCATGCAAGTCAAATCAAGTCAACAGCTACTATGGCAAGTGCTGAGGAAGCACCTATACTCTTCTAAACAAGTAGGTCACACTGCTTAGACCAGATATTTATAAAGTATTTTAAATATATCCTCTCACCAGAAAGTAGATATAGAGCATCCACCCTAGAGTCAAGAGAACCTGACTTCAAATTGGGCCTCAGACACTTATTAGCCATGTGGCCCTGGTCAAGTCACTTCACCCTGTTTGCCTCAGTTTCTTCATCTGTAAAATGAGCTGGAAAAGGAAATGGCAAACAGGAAAAAAAAGGAAATGGCAAACCACCCCTTTATCTTTGCCAAGAAAACCCCAAATGGGGTCACAAAGAGTCAGACACGACTGAAAACAACTCCACAACAATAACATTGGAGCCCAATCAGCACACTTTGGGGTAGGCAATACTAGTCTTATAGTCCTTGTTTTACAGAGATACAGATAGAAGCTCAGCAAAGTTATACGCCTTACCTGAGGACACACAGTTAGTAAGTGCCAGAGAAGAGGTTTGAACTTATGTGTTCCTGACTCCAGGTTTAGCATTAAACTGGGATGCTGACTCTCATTATAAAGCCATGATGAGTTTGGCCATTATCATTGGACCAAACAGACAACCAACCTAAATGACACCAGCCTCTGTGAGGATGTGGGAGTCTGCATTATTTAGTTACTGCTAAATCCTTCTTGGTCATGTTCCTACCTGAACTTGGTGAGGGAAACTTTTGTATGTGTTCATACATATACATAGACGTCCCTAAAAAGTCATTAGTATTTGTTAAGTAGTGGCCGACCAAATCTTCACTTCTCTTTTTGACCAAGTAAGGCACAGTTCGAATGAAAGCACCGAACCCAACCTCTCTTCCTTTCCCTCCCCACCCCAAAAAAAGCATTAAGGCTGGGGTTTTTTCCCTTTTTATTCCACGGACCCCTTGGGCAATTAGGTAAAGTCTATAGACTTTCTCTCAGAATGTTTTTAAAGATATAAAATAAAATACAAAGAATTATAACAGAAAATTATATTGAAATACAGTTATCAAAAATACATATCCTATATAGAGAGTATATGTTTATGTGTTTATATATGAGATATCATATATACAATGTAAGATATACATATATACATAGATTTATATATGTATATACAGGCATACATATACATATCTGTTTATACATATACATACATTCATATACATGTATACACATGCTTACACACACACACACACACACACACACACACACACACACACACACCCCAGATTAAGAATGCCTACATTATAGTATGAGGTCAGCAGGAGATTCCAGGATGTTGACTCTGTACAGCAGCCAATCCCATCATTGCATCATCTAATAGTTTCAAAGGTCTTCCAAGGCCATATAATCCAAGAGGTAACTGAAGAATCCTCTATACCCAGTAAGTAGTCATGGAGACTTTGCTTGAAGACCCCCCAGTGAAGGAGATCTCACTACCTCCCAAAGCAGCCCACCTCGCTCTGCGATGTCACAGTTAGGAAGATGTGTCTTATGTCAACTGCTCCTGGTTATTCCATCTGGAGTAGAGAAGAATCTAATCCCTCTTCCACAAAACAGCACTTCAAATATGATTATACATCCCCTCCACCCTAACCCCATGCTTCTCTTCAGGCCAAATGTCCCTAGTTTCTTCTGCTGAGCCACATGTGGCATATTTTTAGGACTTTGCTATCCTACTGGCCCTTCTTTGGACAACTCCCAGTCTAACAACGTCTTTCCTAAACCATGGCAGAACTGAGCACAACAAGAGCAGTTAGGTGAGCACAGTGGATAGGGCATTGGCCCCGGAGTCAGAAACACCTGAGTTTACATCTGGCCTCAGACAGTTGCTGGGCAAGTCACTTAACCCCAATTGCGAAAGAAGGAAGGAAGGGAGGAGGAGGAGGGAGAGGGAGAGGGAGAGGGAGAGGGAGAGAGAGAGAGAGAGAGAGAGAGAGACAGAGAGAGAGAGAGAGAGAGAAACAGCATAATAATAGCTCAGATGTGCTCTGACCAGGGCAGAGTGTGGTAGCAGGACTCAAATGTATCCATCATGGAGTGCCTGATACAAAGCCCCTCTTTGTGACCATTTCCTTTCTCGAATATACTTCAGCAGATCACAGGCTTTTAGAGTAATGATTTGGCTTTCTTTGTACCCCCAGGGCTTAACACAATGACTAGTACAAAGTAGGTACTTAATAAATGCTAGTTGACTTAGCTTGAAAAGGATCTTAGATCCTTCAGCCAGACAATAAACATTTATTAAGCATGTACTGTGTGCCAAGCATTTTGCTAAGCCCTGTACAAAGAAAAGACCCCGATCTGAAGGTGCTTACAGTCTAATGGAGGAAGACAACCTGCAATCAAACATGGACAAACAAGCTGTAGACAAGCTAAATTGGTGACAGTCAATGGAAGGAAGTCACCCGAATTAAAGGGAATTGGGAAAGTATTCCTGTAGAAGATGGGGTTTTAGCTAGGACTTAAGTCAGTAAAACTAGGAAGGGAAGATGAGGGAGAATGTTGGACACATGGGAGACAGCTAGAGAAAATGCCCAAAGTCAGGAGATGGAGCATCTTGTGTGAGGAACAAGGCAAGTGTCTCTGGATTGTGGGAGCATGTGAAAGGTGGGGGTGGGGAGTCGTAAGGTACAAGAAGACTGGAGAGGGGGGAGGGCTCAAGGATAATCCAGTCCACAAGCAAGTCTCCAGAGGATAGTTGAGGAAATGGGCTTCCCTGCCTTCTTTCTAAACTTGAGGAACCACAGGTGTGGAGTAATACATATATGGTCAGACAGAGCTGGTGGGCTGGTCGGCTTTTGCTGATCTGCTTTTCTTTCTCCTTCTTTTTTAATATTTGTACTCAGAGAGGGAGTTTCTGCCAGCAGAGTTTGATCTTCCTACTAAGCTGACACGATAGAGAAAAGATGAAACAAAGGAAGGAAAAAGATTTTATTTTTGAAAGAAAAAAGGGCATTGTGACAATGGGGGAATTCCTGGAAACCAATTGTGTCTTATAATTTCCACTTTGAGATGTCAATGAACTAATGTAATCTAATTCAACAAAGTCTTATTAAACATCTACTACGGGCAAGGCACGCTAGATACTGAAGAGACAAAAAAAAAAAACAGAAAAAACTGTCATGAATTGGAAGGGCTGACTAATCTAGCCACCTTCCATTTAAAAGATGAGGAAACTGAGTCACAGAAAGGTCTTTGTATCTCAAATATAGAGCTGGAAGGGATCTCAGAGACCATCTACTCCAACTGTGTCATTTTATGGTTGAAGAAACTGAGGTCTGAGAATACATAGGTAGTCCATGTCAGAGATGGAATTTGAACCCAGGTCTTATGATTTCAGTATCTGGGCTCTTTCCATTATACTCCACTACTTCCTCAAATGCTTCCCTCAGGAACCTTACATCCCACTGGAACTAAAAGAATTTTGTGTTGGCCAGCAAACCTTTATTTCTCATAACTCACAAAATTGCCATAGATTTTACTAGAAGCCAATCTGCTTTCCTCTGGTTGTGAAATGTGTATGTGTCTTACCTGGATTTTTCACAGATCTGCCTCTCTTCAGACTCAAGTACAATATAGTTACATAGTTAGCAAACCTGGAGAAACCTTGAGCTGGAAAAACAAGGGAAGTGGGGCTCACCCAGCAAGACTCTGGCGACCAGCTCTAGAAAGACCCATGCTGGAGGCCCGCATTTCCCCCCACTGTTGTCCCAACATGCAGTAACACCACTGGAAATGAAAACACCCCGAAGCTTTCAGAAATTTAATAGGGCTTTTAAAAACCCTGAAAACCAGATTCATCCCACAATTAAAAACTGTCAATATAGATTCCTCGTTGCACAATTGGTGTAACAACTGTTACCTAAGTGCTGCAGGCTCTTTAACCCCCCCCCACCCACATGTTCTGAATTCATCTGCATGGATGTATGAATAAAGATGAAGATCATTCCGAGGAAACATTCTCTCTCTCTAGTTCTAAACTGGGAAAAGGCACAGCAGCTTTTCCTTCTTGGCAGTGATTGAGTTACATGTCACTGAGGAAAACCAAGATGAGCAACGGGTTTTCATCTCAAACAACCAGACCTTCCTTCCAATATGACCCTCAAGAGGGGCTACTTTGAAGTTGGCAGAACTTGTTTAGATATGGATGTTCTGGTATATTTGTTTTTAAAAAATCAGTGGTATTGCATTAGAGTCATACCTCATCCTCTGAGGCCCAACCTTACTCAGGATTGGCTCTGAGTCCTATCAATTGACCAAACAATCAATCTCTAACTCTTTACATGGTGTCTGGCACACAGTATAAAAATAAATGCTTGTTGAATTGGATGAGTATTTATTAAGAGCCTACTGTGTGCCAAGTACTGGGATAGAAACACAAAATAAAACATAGTCCCTCCCCTCAAGAACTTTCATTCCACTGGGAGTAGTTT